>NW_006441071.1:25020058-25026180 GCF_000325575.1 Pteropus alecto
GTGTCTTCAATTCTACAGTCCTGTCTGTATCCATACTCTTACTAACATCTCATTGCAGGTAGATTTCCCTCCCCAGTCTTTACATTTAAGCTTGGTCATAGTACATTTTTTAGCCCATGGCATGTGAGTAGAGGTGATGTTGTGCAAGTTCTGGGTTTAGGTTTTAAGAGCTCCTTATGTGTCTTCCTGCATTCTGACCTTTGACATTACCATGAGTAAAACTGATCTTAACTCACCTATGTAAAGCATGTGTTGCAGGCCCGCACCTGCAGACTTGCAACGTGAGATGGAGCAGTGCCACTTGTCCAGTCAATCCATGAGAATCAATAATCGGTGTGTAAGCCCCTGAGGTTTTTTGATTGCTTGTTGCACAGCATTAATGTAGCAATTGTCGACTGATACAGGGACTTTGACCAACGCCTATCTTAAAATAGCTATTTACAAAATTTAGACTTAAGTTTAACATGTCATTGTTTTCAGTTTTAATATTAAATATGTGTTCTGAGCTACATAATATTTATAATTCCTAAGTTATATAACTAGAATAGTTACAGGTTTCATTTTTTTTTTTTGCCAGTTTCCATTCCTTATTAATGAGAAAAGAAGTATGAAGCTCCAAGAGAAAGAGGACTTTGATTAGCAATGACTGCCATAGACATATGTACCATATATTCTCATATACCTATCAGAGTACTAACACTGGGTCTGATTTTTCTCTTATATCCTCAAACCCATAGCTGCATTTCATCAGTGTTATGGGCTGGCTTCACTACCCATATATCAAAGAATCAAGACATTGCAGGCTAATTTTGTTTTGAAACAATGTAGTATATGTAGAGCATTAGACTGGGAGCTGGAAGGTCTGGGACTTACTCATTTGTTATGCCTCCAATTACCTGTTCTACTTAGGAAAAAATCTTTTAATAACTACTTGAACCACAAATCCCATAAGACTATGAAGTTCTACCGTTTTCTAATTCTATATCTACCACTTAGCTGTGTCAATTCATGATAACATTAAAAAATGAAATTCTGATGATACTGTCATTAATACTGTAAGTGTGGGAGAAACTGAGGAGGTGTCTACAGAGACTTTTGTGGCTGCTCAAGTATCTCTGCAATAAGATTGATTTAAGAAAGGACATGTATGAAAGAGGAAAAGAGAGCCATGTGACGACAGGGAAATGATACTAATAAAGCTAAAACTCAGAATCAGATGGAATTTATGAGAAATGCTAAAATAAGATGAGTTATGATAAGAATGAAACAAACAAAGATGGCATTGGATGATTGATTGGAGTACCTGAAACCCACACAAGAGTAGTTCCTGCCATGGACCCTGTTCTTTTAGAGGATCTCACTCTGCTCTACCTCTTGGAGTGAAGAGATTGTGGGATTTAGGGAGATATACCCACATGGACCAGACTCCTTGCCCCTAGAGATGATGCAGGTAGCTTGAGACTCTGAAATTTCCTGCCCAAAAGCCTCAAGCCCGATTTCAGTGCCTGCACAGGTCTCTTCCCTGGATCTGTCTTCATATAGAGACCGACACATAGCTTTTTGCAGGGATTGGGCATAGCTCGGATGTGTGGACTGAACTATGCATGAAGAATGGAGCCAGGTCTAGGAAGAGAAGTGAGGTGGGCCAAGGGCAGGCTTCCTGGATACATCATCTGTGTAGTCACAAGGACCTGCACTTAGTTTAATGCTCTGCTATTGATGTCTTAATAATCTTAATAATTTCATCATTGAATGTGTTTCAGAAGTGAAGGCCTGTAGGACAATGGAGCATGTATGTAAGTGGAGAACATGCATGCAATATGAATGCTCAGTACTGTTTCTTGCCACCCTGTTGCATACCAGCATTCATAGTACCCCATGAACATAGGATCTAGTGGATCGACAATACATGGGAATTCAAGGAGATTCACAACAAATATAAGTATGCATGTTAGGTCTGTGACTAAGCAGGGGCACTGACATCCATGAGAGGCTATGCTTTCCATCTGAACCAGAACTTGCTTTAAACACAGAAAGAAAGCACTGATGTCCTAAGAAACATGAATGACCAAGGAACCCTATCATATTCTTTCTTATTTATGTTACTTCTCTTTATTAGTCAATAACTTACATTGAAAGTAATGACATAGAAGGAAAAGTAAAGACAGGGTGATCAATAGTTTCTTTCCCTTTTAGCCCTTACTCATTAGTAAGGTGAAAGTAGAAATTTTTAGTAGATGTACATATATGAAAAAGTAAACTAAAAAAAAGTTGAATCAATTTTGTGCAATGTTTCCATCGTTGTGCTAATAAGAAAATATATGTGCATGATGAGCAAAATATGAATTGTAATTTAGGTGGTTGATTCTGCATATGAGTTAAACGCTCTTTTATTTGTATTTAAAACTCGCATTGCACAATGTAAAATGGTGCGATATAAAGATTTTACAATATAAAGATATTTGATGGCATTGGATGATTGTTTGGAGTACCTGAAACCCACACAAGAGTAGTCCCTGCCATGGACCCTGTTCTTTTAGAGGATCTCACTCTGTTCTACCTCTTAGAGTGAAGAGATCGTGGGATTTAGGGAGATATGCCCACATGGACCAGACTCCTTGACCCTAGAGATGATGCAGGTAGCTTGAGACTCTGAAATTTCCTGCCCAAAAGCCTCAAGCCCGATTTCAGTGCCTGCACAGGTCTCTTCCCTAGATCTGTCTTCATATAGAGACCAACGCATAGCCTTTTGCAGGGATTGGGCATAGCTCGGATGTGTGGACTGAACTATGCATGAAGGATGGAGCCAGGTCTAGGAAGAGAAGTGAGGTGGGCCAAGGGCAGGCTTCCTGGATACATCATCTGTGTAGTCACAAGGACCTGCACTTAGTTTAATGCTCTGCTATTGATGTCTTAATAATCTTAATAATTTCATCATTGAATGTGTTTCAAAAGTGAAGGCCTATAGGACAATGGAGCATGTATGTAAGTGGAGAACATGCATGCAATATGAATGCTCAGTACCGTTTCTTGCTCCCCTGTTGCATACCAGCATTCATAGTACCCCATGAGCATAGGATCTAGTGGGTCAACAATGCATGGGAATTCAGGGAGATTCACAACAAATATAAGTATGCATGTTAGGTCTGTGACTAAGCAGTGGCACTGACATCCATGAGAGGCTATGCTTGCCATCTGAACCAGAACTTGCTTTAAACACAGAAAGAAAGCACTGATGTCCTAAGAAACATGAATGACCAAGGAACCCTATCATATTCTTTCTTATTTATGTTACTTCCTTTTATTAGTCAATAACTTACATTGAAAGTAATGACATAGAAGGAAAAGTAAAGACAGGGCGATCAATAGTTTCTTTCCCTTTTAGCCCTTACTCATTAGTAAGGTGAAAGTAGAAATTTTTAGTAGATGTACATATATGAAAAAGTAAACTAAAAAAAGTTGAATCAATTTTGTGCAATGTTTCCATTGTTGTGTGAATAAGAAAATATATGTGCATGATGAGCAAAATATGAATTGTAATTTAGGTGGTTGATTCTGCATATGAGTTAAACGCTCTTTTATTTGTATTTAAAACTCGCATTGCACAATGTAAAATGGTGCGATATAAAGATTTTACAATATAAAGATATTTGCATTTAATTATTGGTATTGTGTAACAAGGATATAAAATTTAGGCTAATAATTTTAAATTAAAAATTTTATTTACTCAAATAGCAAATACGAAACACCTGTGATAAGCCGAGAATGAGAGAATGAGAGACTGAAGAAGAAAGGGAAAAACTCCACGTTTTAATATCTTTAATGATACTTTCTTCCCTACTTTATTAATAAGGGAGCTGGTATTTTTATTTTTTACTTGGCCCTACAAATTATGGAGCCTATCTTGGGTGGGTCATGGGTGGGAGGCCCTTGATGGGGACTAGCTCCCACTGTATCAAAATTTTGACCAGTTTTTATTAAGATATATTTGTTAAGGTAAAAATATAGAACATACTTAACATATTTGGGTAGGCTTTTAATTCTAAATATTTGGATATATGATGTCTGGACATTCATATTTTCTGTTGCTCTAGACCCTGCAATGTGTGGGCTTGCTGTTTAGAGTCAACAGTACTATAAAAAATAAAAGATAGTGAGGAGTTTTGTTTTGTTTTGTTGTTTTTTTTTGAGAAGAAGGAGTGCTATTATGGATTACTGGATGCCTCTGCCAAATCCAACTGTGTCAGTGTCAGAAAAAGTAGTGGAAAGTATGTATATTTGAACAATGAATATAAGTCCCTATAGAAACACCTAGAAAAATGGAGGTGGTTGTAACCTGGCATGAGGTGGAAGAAGGAGTCTAAGTAGATATAGGTCTGGGAGGCCCCATCAGGAGAGCTCTGGAGTGGTGCTGCTTTAAAAAAAGTAAAACAACAGCACCTGCTTAGTCTGCAGGTGACACCAGAGCAGCATTGAAGTCTTGCTGAAATGTTACTAAGCTGCCTGAGCCTTCAGAGCAAACTTCTACTGTTCTTCTACATTCTGAATGTTACATGACCAAAGGGGAAAGCCTTTGAAGAAGAGCAAGGTCCAGGAAAGTCAAGGAGTTCTGTTAAAAGGTAGAGTTGTAAACCCACTTGGAGTTGGGCAGCAAATAGATGAATTCAAGGCAAGATTATTGTTTTGGGGCCAACCCACTTGGAGGCAAATCCCTTTCCTTAAAGTTACTGAATCACTAAATTGATCCTGGGCTTTGGCCCCTTTCCCAAGTACACATTAACAGTCTAGATAAGTCTAACTCAATTTGAAAATTTATAAGGAAAATTAGGAGCATTACACAGAGAAAAATTTTAAAAGTCCCAGAAAGAATGAATAGATTAAATCATTAAATGTCATAGAACATCAGATTTCTTGATCACAAATGCAGGCTAAAAGACAATGGAGTAATAATTTCAAACTTATGAAGGAAAATAAGTATGAACCTAGAATTTTATATCTTGCTAAATTATCTTTTAAACATGAACTCGCAATGAAGATATGCTGAGGCACACAAAGCATCTGAAGGGTTACTGTATGAAAACCTCCTGTGAAAATACTTATAATGAAAGTATGTCATTCATAACTATCTAACAAAACTAACTAACTAACTAACTATATAAATTCAGTAATGTGCTATAAAATAAATAGGAGGTGTGGTAATTATAATTTATTTTTTTAAAAGACTCAAAGATCAGATCAGTGAGCATATTCATACCAATTCAGAATTAAAATTCTTATTGAAGAGAATGTGTGCATGAGTAGGTAAGAGGAGCCAGAGGAAGAAAAAATCATGTTAGATTACTTTCCTTGTATGAGGAACATTATAGATTAATGTTTGAAATAATCGTAGGAAAAAAATGAATGTAAGTGTAGGTTTTTATAAATTGCATTTACTACAAGAAGAAAAAATACTAGAAGGTATAATTTTCAAATAAAAAAATCTATCCAATAGGACGCCAAATGGTGGGAAAAAGAAGAAGAATGAAATGAAAGTTGAGAAATAGAAAATATAAAATTAAATGGCCAAAATAATTCTTAAAAGAAAATTAATTACAGTAAATATATAAGTTGGTTTCAATTACCAGAAGACTGGATTAAAAATACAACATCTAAAAATATGTTGTCTATACCGTTCATCCTTAAAAAATAAAACAAGAAAATTGATCACTTAAAAACAACAACAACAAAAAGATATACCAACCAATATGAAACACAATTCATATAAAAGGCATCATAAACATAGACAGATTATATATACTGGTCAAGATCAAGAATATATAACAATCATGAACATATATGTACCTAAAATAGAGTGTAAAAGATGTGATAAAACAACTGCTAGAAACAAGTTAAAACTGAAAACTAAAAAAAATAAAAAATAAAAAAATTGGTATTTTAATGCAAGTTTCTTAGAACCAGATAGATCAAGCAGGTAAAAAGTAGGCAAAAAATTAAAATTTCGAATAATG
Organism: Pteropus alecto; assembly: GCF_000325575.1. Lineage (NCBI taxonomy): Eukaryota > Metazoa > Chordata > Mammalia > Chiroptera > Pteropodidae > Pteropus > Pteropus alecto. The sequence continues at coordinate 25,026,067 of NW_006441071.1, forward strand.
CTATTAATAAGTTCAAAATAAGTGATTCAGGAAGAACTTTATGTTCAACCAAAAAAATAAAATAAAACATTTTTCCAAGTTATATGACAATTTTATAAAAAGTTATCAGAAATA
>NW_006441071.1:25026232-25026650 GCF_000325575.1 Pteropus alecto
TCTTTTTTTTTTTTTAAACATATATTTAAAAAAAATGATGTAAGACTCCTGCCCTGGAAATTGGTTCAAATATATAACTGTTTGTTTTTTTTTTTTAAAGAAATGAATAAGTTACAAGTGTAAAAACAATTCCCTAAAAGAGAGACCTCCTAAAAAACAAAACTAAACTAAACAAAACTAAATAAAACAGAGTGCTGTGTCTTTGAATGAGTCATAATCTTTGGCAGGACTGTTGAAGAAATCCAAAAGGGCAAAAATGCAAATCATTAAAATACCAAAAGGAAAAGGTGAAAAATACTGTAGACATGATTACTAGAGTTGAAAAATTTAAAAAACATGTAAATAACTATATGCTAATAAATTTTTTTAGAAACATATAATGGATGAATGACTTTCTAGGGAAAAAAGAGTGAAGTGG
>NW_006441071.1:25027399-25063848 GCF_000325575.1 Pteropus alecto
TTTTTTTTTTGTTTTTGAGAAGAAGGAGTGCTGTTATGGATTACTGGTTGCCTCTGCCAAATCCAACTGTGTCAATGTCAGAAAAAGTAGTGGAAAGTATGTATATTTGAACAATGAATATAAGTCCCTATAGAAACGCCTAGAAAAATGGAGATGGTTGTAACCTGGCATGAGGTGGAAGAAGGAGTCTAAGTAGATATAGGTCTGGGAGTCCCCATTATATGACAATTTTATAAAAAGTTATCAGAAATAGAGAATAAATACATTGTTTTAAAGAAATGACACATTGTATAAAATATAACCTCCTACAATAACATCATATGCATAAAATCAATAGCAAAAGGATACATAGCAATTAATTTTTTATATCTGATTATGAAAAACAAATCTAAAAATTTTATACAATGACTTTTGAGTTAAAGAGGAAGTCAAGAAAAATCCTTAAATACATAAAACTAAATGATAATGAAAACAGTATAAGTCAAAATTTATATGACTCAGTTGAAGCAGTACTCAGAAGTGCCTAAGTTTAAATACTTTTTTTTAAAAACATATATTTAAAAAAAATGATGTAAGACTCCTGCCCTGGAAATTGGTTGAAATATATAACTTTTTTTTTTTTTTAAGAAATGAATGTTACAAGTGTAAAAACAATTCTCTAAAAGAGAGACTCCCTAAAAAACAAAACTAAACTGAACAAAACTAAATAAAACATAATGCTGTATCTTTGAATGAGTCATAATCTTTGGCAAGACTGTTGAAGAAATCCAAAAGGGCAAAAATGCAAATCATTAAAATACCAAAAGGAAAAGGTGAAAAATACTGTAGACATGATTACTAGAGTTGAAAAATTTTAAAAACATGTAAATAACTATATGCTAATAAATTTTTTTAGAAACATATAATGGATGAATGACTTTCTAGGGAAAAAAGAGTGAAGTGGGATATTTGACAGAAATGGTAGCAATAGGCTATGTAAATAAATAATCACTTAGAAAATTGAGATAGAAATAAAAATTCCCTGGGAGAAGAGAACAAAACAAATTGCAAGTCCAGGTAGTTTTGCAGATAGGTTCTATAAAATTTTCAATAGATCATTTCTACTAGCTTTTACTATTTTTACAAGAAATTTAGAAATATATTACAAAATATATAAAGAGATAAGAAAAGTAGAAAACTAGAATTAGAAAGAGGGAAGATAGATTGATTTATTTTATAGGCTTAATTTAAAACTGCATGAAATAGTATAAGACTATAAAATTATAAGACAATACATTTATGAACACAGGTTAAAAATATCTTAAATAGAATATGAACCAGCCAAATCTAGCCATATATTTAAAAATCATGTATTATTCATTCCAGGAATTCAAGGATGGTTTAACATGAGAAAGCTGATTACCACATTAGAGGAAAAACATACTTCGTATATTAATAAATGTTCCCTAAAAAACTTTAGAAAACATTTAAGATAAAATATCTCTGAATTAAATAATAGAATAGAACTTTCTCTACATGATAAACATATATTATAAAATAAAAAACTAAAGCTAAAAATGCTACATTATAATTTATGGAGAAGTTTTTGTTGAATTTTCATTTAAATTGTAAACAAGGTAGAATATTCATTATCACAATATAATTTAATTTGATATTAGAGATCTGGGCTAAGAGTGAATGACAAGATATGATAAGTGTAAAGATTGGAAGAAAAAAGATAAAATTATCATTATTTACAGAAAATGTATCCAGATAATATTAAGAATATATAAACTTTGAACTAATTAGAATTTAGCTAGGTTACAGGCTAGAACATCATAAAATATGTAAATATACCTTCATTGTCGACAAGAAGTAAAAGCTAATGGGATATTATATATATATTATACATGTATATATATATGTTTTATATGTATGTATGTGTATATTGTGTATGTATATGCATGTGTGCATATGTATGTATGTGTATATATATGAGTGTGTGTGTGTATATATATATATATATATATCTCAAAGAAGAATACAATACCTAAATGGAGAGAAATTTGAGAACTTTAAAAAAAATTTTAAAGGACAGATAGACCTTGTTTGTTCATGGACAGCATATCCTCTGACCTCATGCTGTCATTTATACCCAACTACCCTGTAAATTCAATCCACGTGCAATGAATTTCTCAAATATTGAGAAATTTGAGAAATTAGAACTCATAAGTATCTGTCAGAAAGGAGTTTTTGAATGTCTTTAAAAAAATTAAAGGTGAAATTGCCCAGTATGTTAATAAGACAATATTTTAACAATAAAATCAGTATGGCATACTGGTGCGGAAACTAATAGGCCAAAATATTCTATGGCAGTGCAGTCCAGTAGAAATATAGTACACTGGTTTTAATTTTTGCATATTTTTTTAAAAAATGAAGTGATATAAATTTTAAGAATGTATTTTATTTAACTCAATGTGATCAAATATTATTTCAACATGTGATCAATATTAAAAAATTATCATGATATTTTACAGTTTTCTCAACTAAGTCTTTGAAATCTGGTATTATTTTCCATTCATAGCACATCTCAAGTGCTTAAAAGCCATAAAAGTTTTGTGACTACCGGTATCTTTGACAGTACAAACTCAGAATTGACCCACATTATTTATGAACACTACAGAAAAAAATGTAAAAATATGAATTATTTAGTAGATGATGTTGGGGAAAATAATGCATTTTATGGAGAAAAATTAACCTGGATGCTTACATTACATACAAAGTGAACTCACATGGAATAGAGACCTCAGTGTGAAAGGCAAAGCCGTAAATTTAAGAGAAGAAAATATAGAAAGTGTTTTTGTGCCCTATGAATGGAGAAAGTTTCCTTCAATAGAACCTAAAAAAGTCATGAAATAAATGTATAAATTAAAATCTCAATTTAAGTTTAATATAAAAATCAAGATTTTCTATTAAACAAAGCACTTCATAATTAAAATTAATACACAGTTGATAAACTGGATGAAAGAAGGAATATGTAATGTTAAAAACAGAACCAAATTTCAGAAAATCTAAAAGAAAAAACAGGAAACCCCAAACGAAAAAGGCTATGAATAGGAAGAGAAGAGAAAGTCAGAATAACACTGATTCTACTTCATATATCCTTTCTGGACTTTTAAGAACAAGTGGTCATGTGACTTTATACTTTCCTTTCCAGTTGCTCTCTACACAGCTGTAATATTAAACATACCCTCAGAACAGTAAATGGAGGTGCCAGGAGGTGCCATCCTATTGTGCTTCTTTCTCTAGTTGGCTGTCAATGCAGTATGTAATATTTGCTTTTTCTCCTGAAATGTAGGATTTTCATTTCACATAAACTGAGACTATTTTTTCCCATTGACTGTTGTCAATGTAATTTTAATTGTCTGACCCTTTTAAAGTTGCAATTTTCAATAAATGACTTTGTAATAAATTCTCAAAGAGAAAAAAATGGGAAAGTAGAAGAGTGATTACAATTGAATCAAGAAAATCTATTTTACCCAGAAATATTATATAGTCTATAAAGAAGGATAAGTCACTACCATGAATCTGTTTACATTGAATCTAAATGCATTGTTTCACATGCATCTGTCTTACCTGGGAGTTCTCATTATGTCACAATTGAAATGATAATTCCCTTAATACATACTTATGAGCGTCTTCCAAAGGTAATATTAAACCAGTGTGGCCCAGCCGAGATTTTAGGAGACTAGTTTTTTTAACCCTCTAATATGTCAGAGACCAGGGTCAGTGTAGATCCTCACAATACCCTGATGGATATATATCTTTCACATACCTGAGTTGAAAATAAACACAAATTATATTCTATACTTAATTTTGTTTGAATACTCATTTTATACTACTGCTTTAAGTTAGAATGAGTATTTTTGCTGTGCTCCCTTTAGCAAGTTATTGAACCAAAAAGCTATTCGGTGGAAAATTGAAGGTGTATGTGTAGGTATATGAATATTTTCACTTGCCTATTGAAAGAGAAAAATGTGGGTTTCAATGGTGGCAAATTTCATGGAAGTATCTGCCCCTTGAGATGCTCAGAGGATGACCTAAAAAGGAGGAAGCTAAAATTAGAGGGAAAAGAGTTAAAAGTTGTTTAGAATGAATTACATTTGATTTGCTTAAGTAAGGCCAATATTTATAAAGTCATATTTTATATATATATACATATATATGATACACTTTTAGTCTGATACACATTCATATACATATATACACTTATAAATATACACTTATAAATATGTATATGAATATGTATCAGACTAAAAGTTAGTTACAAAATGTCAACAGTTAGTGTAAGGAGCTTTTGTGCTTTCTTTCTGTTTGTTTATCCTAAAACTGGCTGTATATCAGAATCACCTATGGAAGCAAAAAAGTAAATAAAATCCAGATGCCCAAGTCCCATCTCTGAAGCTTTTCATTCAGTGGGGTCTGGATTTCCTGTATGTTTGAAAATCTTGACAGGTGATTCTGATGTGATACACAGCCACAAGCCTCTGTTTTAAAGTAAATACTACCTGATTATATTATCATTTTACAGTTATATTAAAAGTTGTACTCTTTTTTTTAAGTTAACAGATCTTTATCAGGTCCTCTTTTGGAACTAAGAAATAAAAATATCAGCCTACTATATTTTTAGAATTAAAATTTAGCCTGCCATCACTTGGCTTGGGTAGTGACATCACTTAAGTGTAGCAACTAAAGATATCATGAAAGGCTGTACTTCTGGTGGGTAAATCTAATGTTTAATGAACTCCCCACTTGAAAAAAAAAAATAAAGGAACTAGCACTCTTTACTGCCACTTGGTGGCAGCATACATATATTGCAAGGGCAATTATAGGAAGTCAATTTAATAGAACATTTTAGAATTGAAAGCCCATATAGATAGCATCTAGTCAAGCTTCCAATTTTTATAGATATAAAAACAAAGCCCATATAGATGAAATGATTTATCTCCAGTCAAATAGAGTTAAAAAATCTGAAAGAAAAAATATCTCTAAACTGTTAATTTAGTGCTATTTCTATTAATCTTGAATAATAGCTCAAACTTCAGTGTAACAGATTTGACATTGAATTCTTGCTTGAATTTATTGGTTTGTGAATTACTAAAAACTCTTTGAACCTCGCTTTTCATATATGTAAAATAGTGAGACTTGACTGATAATGGAGTATGAGATAGCCTAGCACTGTTCTTAACACATATAAGTACTGGAAAGTTTTTCACTTTCATCCCTCTTAAACAACCTGTATCCACTTAACAATAAAAATGCCTTTCAGTTAGCAAACCACCCAAGGCCTGACAATGTTTTGGCAAGAGATATGGGATTGTTTTCCTTACTGGGGTTCCTTAGACCTGATATTTGAATTACATTTAAACATCAACATCTCTTGTTTGTATTGTATTAGTGAATTTGGTATAAAAATTTTTGAAAGAAATATGCAGGAATTAAGCTACTTGACTCTCAAATATGATTTGATCATGGTGTCATAAACAGTATCTTGACAGGGAGTCTATATTAGAGAGGAGTAATCTATGCTTTCATTTTCCTACTTAGAATAATTAGAATCTTTTCAAAATTGTTTTAAAGGACAGTTATTTTCTTCTGACTCATTTAAGCTACCTACCAAGAAAAAAAATCCTGAATTTTTGTTTAAAAGAATTTTAAAATCAAATAACTTTTTGCAACTTGGCCTATAAGATTCCCACAAAGTTTAGCTAAACATGAGCTCATGATCTAAATTTACATAATAATGAAGAAATCAGCTACAGTTGTGAGCAAATCAGCAAAAACAACCAATACCAAAATTAAATTCCTAAGGCCATTGGATCTTGAAAGCATCAGGTACAGGATAGAAAGTAAATATATGTAATTAGAATTTCAACAAGGAATATGAATATTTTAAAAGGCTGGGCAGAATCTTTTTCAAAATGTAAAAAATACATTTTATTGATAAAGCTAAAAACTTACTGGTTGTGTAAGACAGCATATTAAATGTGGAAGTAAAGAGTAAAAATAATGCTGCTGTTAGTAATATGGCAGATCAGATTTTGTGCCTAATTATACAATCTACTAATTATATAAGTAGATTGAAAAAATTACACATTACTTCTATTGACACATTGGAGCTATAGTTAGTAGTGGATATTTCAAAGAGTATCTCTCCAAAGAAAAGTGGGAAGTAGAAAAGACAGGGTAGTCTAGGAGATAAATGTCAATATATTCATTGCTATGGGGTGCATTAAGCCTTGGGCCAGCAAGTGTGGAGGAACTGATCCTTAGATGCTTATATTAACCTGGAACCTTCAAAAGGATTTAAACATTTATAACTGAAAAGATTTATTAAAATTAATGACCAAGTGTTTGAACTGATGTCAGAAAAGCAAAACAATAAACCCAGAGACCATATAGAAAGAAATAGATAATAAAGATACATGCAGAACTTAATAAAACAGAAAAAAAAAAGTGTGAAATTAAGGTAATCTAGTAGATCAAAATGATATTCTTTGAAAAGATTTAAAAACAGATAAGCCTTTTGATTAAGAAAAAGGAAAATATAAATAATACACAGAAAGAATGAGAACATTAGAGCAGAGAGTACAAACATATGGAGTGCCAATAAATTTTAATATTCATGTAAAATGGATATTTTCCTAGCACATAAGGTTTGTAAAAAAAAAAAAAATGATGCAGAAGGAAATATGTAGGTGGAAGGGTTCTTTAATTAGTAAAGGAATTAAATCAATAGTTTACAATCTTCCGCTAAGAAGATACTAGACCCAGATCATTTGAGAGGTTAATTGTATCAAAATAGATAATGCCAATCTTAATAAAGAAAAATTCTAGAGAGTAGAAAAAGGAAAAAAAAGTTCTTTGTTCTTCTTAAGAACTCTATATAATCTTGATACTGAAAATAGATAAGGACTATAAGAAAAAAAGAAATTTATAGGTGAAATTTATTTGTGAATATAAAAGTAAAAATTTTTAAATATCTTATTAGCTACCTAAGTTCACTAGAATGACAAAAAGCATGGTTATGTTGAGTCATCCAACAAATGTGAAAGTGGTTTAATATTAGGAATATATAGATTTAATTCACTATATTTTCTTTCTTTCATTTGCTTATTTTTTAATTTGATAAACACTTATATTGAGTTCTCTTGTACTAAGCATTGTCCTAAGTGGTTTACATGTTTACTCCTTTAAAATTCTATTATCCTTGGGAGAAGGGTCTATTTTGCTTTAATTTTTCAGGTGAGGACTCCAACACCCAGAAAAGTGAAGTAATATTCACAGGATTGTGTGGACGGTCAATGGTGGAACCAGCACAGGAGCTTCAGAGTCTGTGCTCAGAACCAATGCCCTATATTGATACTCATATTATAGATGAAAGAAAAAGAACCAGGCACTTACAATGTAGATTAACACTCACATTATAGGTTAAAGGAAAAGAACCATGTACTTCTCAAAAGATGTAGAGAAAAGAAAGCATATATATTTCTAAATATATTTTTCCAATTTCTTTTGCTTGTTTCCTGACCTTTTTACTGTGTTTTGCCATGGAGAAATTTTAATTATTATATGATTAAATGTATCATTCTGTAGCTTAGAAAGTTATTTCTCATGAATAATTTTTTTCAAGTCACCCAAGTTTCTACTGATATTTTTATAGTTTCATTATTTTTTTTACTTTTAAATAGTTAATATATCTAGAATTTATTAATGATTAGCCATATAGTCCCACTTTTGTTGACTAATTTTTGCTACTGATTCAAAATGTCAATTTTATTATAATCTCAATTTCCTTAAGCTCTTGAATCTAATTTTAATTTAAGATGCTTCCTGTTCCACTGATTGGTTTGTCTATTTCTGAATCAAAGTGCTACTTTAATTATAAGTGTAATACAGTTAACATAACATATGATAAATAACATAATGTAATGTAATAAAATATGATTTACCACATAACAAGGTTAAAAGAGAGCAAAGCTATACAATCATTTGAAACATTCTCAAAAGATATTTTGTAATTTAAAAAAATAGTGAAATAAGAGTAGATAAATGCAAGATGAAGATATTATGTATCTGAAAGAGAAAGCAGTAAATGGTAAAAGTTTAGTAACACTGACAATAAATGGAGGACAAAATGAAGGTGCCTGACATAATGTTAAATAAAAACTATTATTTGACACTGTTTTTGAAGCACTAATTAATTCAGTTAGAAGAGTATGGTATTCTTTTTAATGTCTTTACAGTTTTCCATTGAGTGAATATAAGTTTATTGAGCCAATCAATTACTGATATGCATCTGGGTTTCTAGGTTTTTATGAGATTTTATTTTGCAAAACTGTTTCGAATTCTAGGACTTTCTCCTATGTTAATACCTTTTGAAAGAAAAAGAAAAAATATATCTCCACAGATTATTTTATCTGTGCTTTCTGCTTTGACCATTAGCAGACTGTGGCTAATGTCTTAATTCTTCGCTTTTTGTTACCGGCAGATTACAAAATGAAAATTAAAAGGCAAGTAGGTCTTCTGCTTGGAAATTGGAGAGATAAATCTAAGTAATAAAGATTTGGTAAGGCTGAAAATATCAACTCAGAGCAAATATTTTTCCAACTATAACTATGTATGGGTCCCTTGGCTTGATTCTGTAGATGATGTAAGGCAAGACTCTGTAGGGTCTGTACTCAAAGTGCTTCAAATAGGATGAACTAAGTATGGTTGGGTATCTAATCCAAGACAGATTATAGTGCTAATTTTCTCTCGTAGCAAAATTTGGTGGAATAAATGTGGAAGTCAATGTGGGTTTTTAAATAAGTAACACAGTAAATCTTGCATTGGAAGATGATTTTTCTGGTCTGTCTGTGAAGACGAATTGAAAGTATCTAGAAGAAGGGATTGCTAAACCAAAGTTAAACTCATATATAGTTGAGCATTAATTAAATAATTGTGATCTATGTTTCTCTCTAATTATAATTTCTCCCAATGTATATACCTCTTTGATACCTGAATAATCATTTTTAAACATGTGGTTACCAATGATTATTACTTGTATGTATTGGATTTTGCCTGGGCCTTGAAGAAATTGTTCCAAATTACCAGATATGATTTTTAGGTTTGTTTTTTTTTTTTCACAGAGAACAATTGGAACTTCTGATATTAAATGGATTAGGATTTGAAACTAAGTCATTTAGATGTTGTTAGAGGATTCTGTAGATAGAGCCCATTGGTGAAAGTTTGAAAAACACTGGGGTTCTTAAAATTGATTCTTGTAGTGCTTTAGGAAAGATCACTGAACCAAATGAATGACAGTATTTTTTGTCCTGTTATTTGCCTTCCAATTAGAAATTTGCTGAAGTTTCTGGACTCAATTTTCTTCCCCATGTATGAATTTCACTAACAATATCTAACTCCATTCTATTCCCATATAACTTCTGAAACTAAGCAAAATGAAGAATCACAATTTATTTTAAAAAATGAAATGAATATATAGCATAGAATAGTTGATGAGTAGATTCCTTGGAAAGTGGGTATTGTTTCTTGTGGTAAGATATAGAATGAGTTTGGAACTGGAGAAATACCTAGTTGAAATATGGATTTGGAAAGAATTAACTATATGATTCTGGGGAATTTGCTTAATCTTACTCAGTCTCATTTAATACCCATCTCACAGCATGTTACAATGATTAATTTAATATCCTTCATATAACATATAGTGTTATATAAATCCTTGCTATTATTGTCATTCTTGAATAAATTCATATCTTTAAGCAACACACTAGAAAAGGTAGTTACTTATTTGTTTAAACTCTTATTTTCTGTTATTGGCTAAATTGTGTTCTACTTGTCTCTCAAAAAAAATTTATTTGTAGAAGTCCTAACCTCCAGTACCTCATAATATGGCTATTTTGAAAATAGGGCCTTTAAGGATGTAACTAAGGTAAAATGTGTTCATGTGGGTGGGCCCTAATCCAGTATGACCAGTGTCCTTATAAAAAGAGAAAATTAGGACACAAATGGGCACAAAGGAAAGAACATGTGAAGACACAAGGCAAGATGGCCATCTGTAAGCCAAAGAAAGAGGCCTTAGAAGTAATCTACCCTGCTGACAATTTACCTCAGACGTCTAACCTCTAGAACTATGAGTAAACAAATATCTGTTATTTAACCCACTCAGTTTGTGGTACTTTGTCATGGCAGCCCTAGAAAAGTAATACATCTTTTTATGGCCATCTTAAGTTGAAAATTTAATATTTGGCATCATAGCTAGAATACAAACCTAACCTCTAAATTCCTTATTATAGCCTTTTCCCCCATTCTCATTGCTAATGATTTTCATATTTGGGTATATTTTCTGTATCCTATAAACAGTATAATGCTCATCCCTAGGCTTACTTGTAATATACAGTAAATGTGCAGACACTTATTAGATTTTGGAAAAATGATGCATATAGTATGTATATGTACATGTGTGTGTTCATATACTTATAATTTATGCTTTTTTTCTATTTTCTTATGATCTGTGATTCTCTACTTTTGTGACTAGTACAGTTGAATACTAACAACTAAGTTTAATTCACTAAGAATTGTTAAAGATAATAATATAGGAAAAGAAAAGAGAGAGTGATAGAGAAGAAGAAGAAGAAACAATCAAAGAAGGTTTGTACTGTAAAATGTTAGGATCTTAGTAATAAAATTAATTTAGTATAAAGGAATGTAATAAATATTACCAATGAGCCCAGCTGGCCTTTCCTGTCTGCTAGCAGCATCCTTGAGTTCTGTTCTCCGTCTCTATCCAGATGATTACCAGTGCCTGGAAATATTATTTGAAAACTACAGTCATTGAATGAAAAAGGAATATGTCTTTAAAGAATTAGCAGTAATTTTTCTACCTGATTAAAAAGCAGTGTTGACTGGCTCTTTGTAAATCTCAGTCATATTTGTAAGCAGGAAAGCTTTGGTTACTAAAAGTGAATGATGAGAGAAGATGAGCAAAAGCTATATAAATAGATATATCTGGGTTTAATTCTCACTCTTATCACTAATTAGCTTGATAACCTTGGGCAAGTTTCATACTTCCCAGAAATTCGTTTACTTGAATCTGTAAAATGGGCAAGATAACATTTTACAGCATTCTTTTAGGAATTTTAAATCAGCTATTGAAATAAATAAAACATATAGAAAGTTATATATATAAACACCACAATAGGTGTTTGAGCTTTTATTTTTTTCAGCCCTCATCAAAGAAAATAAATTCTTTTCTCCTTTTTGTTCATAATAAATACTTTATTGTCTGAAGTTAAAGCATTAAACAGAAGATAATCAAATGGCCTATTATCATAAGATTAGAAGGAAAAAAACAGGTATTCATGAGAATTCCAAATTAGAATACAAATTTTCATTAGGCAACTATTTATATATTCTACTACTTTCCTATTTATAATCAAAAATTAAAATTTAAAGACCTAGTTACTCACTTCTAAGACTTAATAGACTCAGTGGTATTAGTTTATATACCTGACCCATACTAAATTTTCAGAATTAGGGATTTTGCCTTTTGATATTTTTGTTCAATTTCTTAACAGGTAAAAGAAGCAATGACTTCAAAAGAAAAAAATAAATAAAACACTGCACTTAAGAAAACTACCTATGCATTTTACTTATATGCATTGCTAACCTACCATGCTTCATAAAGCATTGTGGTAGCTTACTGGAATACATAAAATCCAATATAATTGCAAAAATGTTTAATAGAAACAGGGCTACAAGAAGCAGAGTATGAATAAAAGACTAAGGAAATGTGATCAGGAGGCAGTGTAGTTACTTAAGTTGTATCACTGTTTTGACTTTAAGAGCCTCTGTGGATAAAACAACATGGTAAACACAATTGGTTACAAAAACCATTATCTGCAGGTGCCAGACTACACATTAACAGTCTAACACCAATGGACAGCACAGAAGAACTATTATTCAAGGATAAAAATTTTTAAATCTTTGAAATTTGAAATCTTTTAGAGCAGGTATAATGAGCCCAACATACATTTCAACAATGAACAATATTTTTAATCACATATTCAAATTATGTCTCAAAGTCATTGGAAAGAATTCGGTGGCTCCAACATCTAATATGGATCGGTGATATGTAAAATTCAGGATGAATCGATATCCACTTTTCAACATCTGAACAGGAAAACAAAGTTGTTTCACAGTGATAATGAAGGATACTGTCTAGTATCCTAATAGTATGTTTATTTAGAGACTTTTTAAAACTAATTTTGCAAGAATTTTATTAAATATCATATGTGGTCTTGAAGTCTGTTTCTTTAGCTCATGTTTAGCTAATGTTTTGACAGAGATTTTCTTGAATTCTAGGACCTAAAACAAGCAAAAACAAAAATAAAAATAACAGACACATATGCACATACACATGCCCCCACAAAACCATAAACCTCTTCCAGGATTTGCCGATGGACGCTATTGGGATACTCCTTCAGCACGTAGCTGACTTCCACTTAAGTTCAGGAATTGGCTCAAAAGGAAAGCTTAGAGTCTTCTCCAGTATTTTCTAAGCAGGCATCTTGGCTTGAGTCTGTGTGTAGCTTTCTTAATTTCTCTGCATACATGGGTACTTTTGAATGGCTTAAATTCCCAAAGAATCTTCCCTAGCTTTTGCTTCTGGACCTTAGGCAGCCTATAGTATTTCAATCCATATTTTTTTGCCTCAGTCATCTGTTTTTTGTTAGTTCACCTTGCAGTGTTTTTGAGCAATGACTGCTGCTTTACCAGACTGCTCCAAGTTAGGCAAACAGAGCTGTGTGTCCTGTGTTGGTCCCAGACAGGTTGGAACAGGTACACACAATAATTTGAGAGTAGGCTCTCTTTTGCTTCCTCCAGAACCAAGATCAAGGGTCCCATATTGGGAACATGGGCTATTGCTTTGAGACTGTCTTTGTATTAAGACTCTACCACTTTGAAACCATCACTACAGTGGAGAGTGGATGGAGCCAGGGCAAGTAAAAATGCCACAAAACTTTCCTGCCATTTCTAAGTTGCCTTTTCATTAGTTTATTATTGGCTTGGTTGATGTAAGCTTTTGACTATTTTCCAGATTTCTGACAACATTGATTTTGACCATTTTGGCATTGACATTTTGGTATCCATAGGGGGTCCTGGAACCAATCCCCCATGGATACTAAAGGACAGCTAAGTGTGGGGGGAGTCAAAAGTTATATGTGGATTTTCATCTGTGTGTTGGGGGGTCAGTGCCCTTAAACCTATGTTTTTCAAGGGTCAACTGTATTTACTAATACATTATTTTTGCATGAATCTCTGAGAATAAGAAAGAAAAAAGGTAAGAAACATTCTTCAGGGTAATATGTATTATAGTAAATTGACATAAGAAAGGAGGTTGAAAGCAGGTTACTGGAAAAACAAACAGACATATGAAAAGTTAAGATTGCAGGTCAACTGAGGAAAAAACAGAGATATGGAGTAACATCGATAACAATAACAACAGAAAAGTGAAAGCATTTGAGTGGAATGAAAGCAGGAAATATTTGGTTCCAACTCATATCAGAGTGTTTCCATTCCTCTGATGTTTAAGTCTCTTTCTGGAGTCTGGATATTTTTCAGTCTCAGAAAAAATGGTAGCTTGCATTATATTTAGATAAGTGACTTGGGACAGCTACAGAGGCTAAGTGACCTTTCCTTCCCTGAATGTATAGGTATCCTTGTTCTGCCTTCCAGTTGAGTTGGTATTAGAGCAAAGAAATGCCAACTATCGTTTAATTTAGAGTACACTGCTTTGGCGATAGAGAAATGAATTTGGCTAAATGATTTGGCTCTTCCAAACGTAGTGAATGTAGTGAATGAATTTCAACTTAATGAAATGTTCTTCAAAACATATTAATGAAAGCACATTAGTGGATAATTAAAACAAAAAATTCAGGTAAAGGGTTGAAATAAAAGTACACTCAGTTGTGTTCAATTTCTTCATGTAAAACTCTCTTTTTAATTTGAGTGGACAGTAACGATAAATAAATAAGTTGAGAATTTCTTACTTGGGGCTAGGGAAATCTAAGCCTTCTCTGCCACACAGTATTCTCTTGGGTCATTTAATAAAGACACAATTTGGGTTACTGAAAAAATACTGGGAAAAATCAATCCTTCAGATACAAAGCACTGCTCTTGAAAACATATGGATTGTTGTAGTTACTTTGTTCTTCCGGCCCTTAGAGTCTCCATGTTAACCTTGGCCCTTTATGGAGAGGCACTTTTTAAGCCACTTTCTCCATTACCCATTATACACTCATTGAAAAAGAGAACCCAACCCTTTTTCTGTGCTTTCAACTAGCCATCTTATCCAAAAATCTATTTGGGTTGTTATAGCTTAACCTTGCCTGGGAAGGGACCTATGGGAAGTTTCTTATTATTTGAAAGATTATTGCCAGTGTATGTGTCTCCAAAGGAAGAAGAAAGTAAGGAAGAAAAGATGTGGTTACCAAACACACCAGTAGTGAAAGCATCTTTTGGAAAAGTTAATCTGTCACAGTTTTTAGCTTGTTTCATTTTATTTGGAATTAAGAAATCATTATAAATATGTGATTTCTAGATTTTTTTAGTTTCCCAAAGTCTCCTATATTCATGCTCTATTATCTCACAGGAAAAAATGGTATTTTAAGGAACTGCTCTCCACTCCATATTATTTGCAATCACTACTCATGGCCTCTCCCTTTGGAGGAAAGTAGATCCTCAGAAGTGTCTTTTGTTTGTCTATGTGGAATAAGTGGTGGGGATGCACCCTGGAGACTCCAAGAAATATTTAAATTATGGCATAATAAGACTCGGGTGGAGAGATTTGGGAAGATCTGGAAAGATGGCTGGTGGAGTGTAGCCAGAGATGGAAGAAGAGAGCTGTGCAGAGAGAGGGAAAGGAACTTTGCGTAGGGAAGAAAAGTAAATACATAATTACATAAGTTTTGTTGTGTGATGTATGATGCAAGCTTTTCCCAACTCTTTATTTCCTTCACAGTCTCTTCATTAAAGACTCTTATATTCATTAGTGCTACTGAGGTAAGATTTACCATTTTGTTTAGATACTGAGAATGGACCTATGGAAGCAAAATTACATTTGGTTTATCTTTGAATAAGGTCATTAATAAGAAATAAAAATATTGGTCATGCTAGCTATCACAGGCTACCACCATGGCCTTTTGTCCGCTAATCATATATGTGATTGTCCTCTTCTATCTTTAAGGTCAGTCTCAAAACCCATCTAAAAACACATTTGTTGATATATTCAGCTCACAATGACTGACCCTTAGGCTCTCATTATCTATAAAAACTCATTTTTTTAAAAAAATTAGAGACTGCCCCACATAATAAATTAGCTATTTCATCAGCATATCTTATAGTTTCAACATAATTATAAACTTTTGTTAAGCTGAAATTATATATTTTGAGATTGTTCTCAGTATTTACACTTACTATGGCAAGAAGTGTATTCATTCATATAAACGTTATTGAGTATTGACTAATATATCTCAACTCAATAAATATTGTTTGAGTGAATGAATGTATTAATGAAGGAGTATGCAATAGGCAACATAATGTACCACCCGATGTGAAAAAAACAAAACCTCAAAGAGCAGGGCAAAAAGAGGGCCAGGACTTTCTACAAATTGTCCCTCTCTTTGTTGGGTCATTCCATGAAAATCCCTCTCTTCGTTGGGTCATTCCCAGATGCTCCTGAAAGGTTTTGATAGTTAAACAGGAATGTTATACAATTAAAATTCTCTCAAGCATATTTAACCCTATTACTAGACATTTTTATACCTCTTAGAGATTTTATTTTAAAAAGGGATTTTTTAAAGGTTTTACATTGAAGAGATTTATAAATCTTCAGATATTTAAATATTTATTTCTGCATAGCTTTTCTCTATTATTGGGTTCCAAATTTTTTAATTTTTAAAATAAAATACATGATAATTAAAAATTTGACATTTTTTTCACTTCCAAGTTTCATAAAGTAAATATCTTCTCCCTTCTGCGTGATGCTTTCTATAGAACAGTTCTCAAGTGAATTTTACTCTTGACAGTGGGATATGTAAGATATAAATGGTTTGTATATGTTTTAAGAATTCTTCAAAATGGTATGGCTATGGGAATGCATTTAGTAATATTTAAATAAGTAAAATCACCTCAGAATTATTCTTTCTTTCTGGTTGGATACTGTCCGCTTTGGTTCGTTAAATTTCCCTTTAGAGTGGTTTTAATTTGTTTCTGTTGGGGACCTAGGATTTATTACAATATCCACCTTGCCCTAGGTTTTATTTGAATTACCTTGTAGTTTCTGACTCATACAGGGCATACAGGTGACAACCTGGGCATCATATCTTTCAGAATGACAGGCCTCTTTTTCAGAGGTGTGGATATTTCCTCTGCCTGAATGTTTTAGACAGATGCCGGTCTTGCTTGCCACTTCCCCTGGACCTTTTTAATGGACTGACCATCTCCTCATGAACTTTATGCAGGATATCTACCAGGGCCTCAATATTCTTCTGTTCTGAGTCTGGACCTCTGGCCTAAAGATGATGTTAGATTTATAGCTCTAGCTCTAGCCCCAATCTGCGTAAGGCCTATTCTAAGAAACAGAATCTGTAGAAATCAGCCTGCTGTTATCTCCTCAGCTTTAATTTCTCTCTTAGTTTTTGAAACATGAGATGTACTTTCCTTTCAGTTTCTATTATGTACTTTAAAAATTCTCAAAGTTCACCCACAATTTATATGTATTCCTAGTAGGAGAATTACATTAAATTGAAGTTACTCTGTTATTCTGGCATATTTGTGATCCAAATTACTAGCTATTA
Organism: Pteropus alecto; assembly: GCF_000325575.1. Classification (NCBI taxonomy): domain Eukaryota; kingdom Metazoa; phylum Chordata; class Mammalia; order Chiroptera; family Pteropodidae; genus Pteropus; species Pteropus alecto. The sequence goes on from NW_006441071.1 coordinate 25,044,301, forward strand.
CTGGATTCCGTTACCTGGATATTTCAGACACCAAATTTCCCTCCTTCTTGTTAGTAAACTTTTGGAAAATGTGGATGACATGAAGTGGCATTAGTCAAAGTTTGTTTGTCACAGCAGCCAGGAAGGTTTAAACAAGGAAGAAAAACAAAACGAAAGATAGAACCACACAAGAGGTGGGGGGGTGGGGGGAAGGGAAAGGTAGACAGGGGAAAAATTTTGTCATTTCTTCAATTAAAAAAATAATAAATTAATAACAACAAAATAAATAAAATTTCTCTGAAAGAAAGGAAAGAAGGAAGGAAGGAAGGAAGGAAGGAAGGAAGGAAGGAAGGAAGGAAGGAAGGAAGGAAGAAAAGAAAGGAAGAAAAGAAGAAAGGAAGGGAAGAAAAGAAAAGAAAAGAAAGAAAGAACCACAATAATATGGCAGAGTTTACTCCCAGGATTCCACTCAGAGCTGGGTTGTGGTGTAACTTATGCCAGAGTTCTAAATGAGACTAACACCATCCCACACCCAGAATCTCTTAATTCTGGGCTAACATCATCTCTGGTCCATTGTATGGAATGAAAACTTAAGAAGAATGCTTTCAGAGGTGTGTGAGGAGGGAGATTGGGAGCATGACCTTTTAAATTGTGAAAGAACTACCCACGGTAAATATGGCTTGAACTATGTTATTTGATTTGACCCATCAGATTATTAACTTTCCTCTTGAAGGAAATGCTGCTAAGCATGTGATCAGAAAAAAGAAGCTGACATAAGGAGTTTGCTATTTTCTCACCAATTGTCTTTTCTTTTTCTCATGACCCTTTCTTTGCATCCCCTACCTTGGGTGGTGGCAAACCCATCTCCACTAGAACCTCTAAGCTAACTTTGACTTCTCCTTCTCCTTTTATCCATTCCCCATATGCAATCAGACATTAGATTTTAGATTTGCACTGACAAATTATGTCTTGAATATGACCGTTTCTCTTCACCCCCACAGCTACTGCTACTGTTGCTGCCTTAACTAGGGCTTTACTATCCTGGACTGTTTTATTGAACTTGCTGTCTTCAGTCTTTTCTTTTATTCTATATAATATCCAAATCTGCCACCAGAATCGTCATTTATATGTGTGTGTACATATGTATATATGTGTATGTATGTGTGTGTGTGTTTTATATATATATGTGTATATATATATAATTATATGAATATATATAAATTATATAAATATATAAAACACACACACACATACATAACCTCTGATAACTCTCTCGCCCCCCCCAGGAAAAGAACCAAACTCATTAACAGACCACATAAATCTTTTCATTGTCTTCTCCAACTGATTGACTTTTTCTTACCATTTGATGCACATCAAATAGTATTTATATGTTGCCTTTCTTTCTTCTGGGTGCATTAGTATATTTTCCCTCCGTGCTCTGATTGTACATTCTAGGCAACATTATACTATAATCATTTATTTGTTATATCTTTCTCCTCCATTAGACTTGGAATAATTTTAAGAGCAGGAAACAGGTATAATTTACTTTTACGCTCCATCTCACAACCAGTACATTGTCTAGAAAAGAACATATGCTAAGTATTTTCAGATATTTTGAGATTATGACTTCCCATAACTAAAATAGTTATGGATTTTGACTGAAGTCAACAGTTTACTATTACCCCTTTTGTTTAGGGTCAGATCAGCTCATACATGGTATCTTCATTTGATCATTATGCTAAGAAGGTTATCTTCTTTTTCAGGACAATTTCTGACCTATGTTTTGTTGATCTCACAGAAAAGGAAAAAGTAGTTAATGTATTTCCTTTTTTTCCCCCCTCATAGTGGAGAAATATTGAGCAACTTGCTTACACAGAGTTAATCAGTGGTAGAGCTTAGGATGCCTGAGAGTCATAACTGGACATATCTTTCTGCCTTTCAGGGGCACTTGATGTAAAGAGAAACTTTGCTCCCTTTTTAGACTTGAGAGGTGTCTGTGTTGCAGAAAACTGTATAAATGGTTTGAGAAACATCACATAGTCTCTTTAGTTTAGAATACTTTTTCTCAAGATATTCATGAACAGCCTCTTACTCCTCATTCAGCTGTCAGCTCAAATGCACATTCACATTGAGCCCTTTCTTGAATACCCAACAATCTATTTCCTGCCTTTCCAAAATTGTTTATTTATTTTTTTATTTAAATTGCATTTCTCATAGCCACCATTCAAAAGATTCTAGTGCCTAAAATAGTTCCTGGAACATAGTGTGATTTCAGCAAATATTTCTTCCTAGTAATAAACCTAGTATCCTTCCCAGGAATAAAACTCATACTTCCCCTTAGCTAGATCCCCCAATTCCTGCAGCCATTTTAACATAATGGAATAGAACGGAACAAACATAAAGGAAGTACAGTAGAAGGAAAATTGTATTCTTCCCAGGAATAAACCTTTACGTAAACTACTAAGTGTGTCTGAACTTTCCATTTGCTTGCAAAGTTATTGTATTCCTGATAATTGAATTGAATTGAATTACTTGGCAAACTTCTTGGGAGAACCCAGGATATAAGAGGCAGTATGTAAAATCAAATACTTCTATATTGCATGTATGCCAAAGCACTTTACAGATTAATGACTTAAATACTGTTGGTCAGTGACCACATGGGCAGAGAGCAAAGCTACTGCCTGACCTGCTTGGGCTCACTCAAAGCAATGAAAAGGTTTTATAAAGAAGCAAAATATTACACAGGGCACCAAGGTTTCCCTGTTCCCTTAGAGATGTTACAAAATCCCATTTTTACACACCAATCTCTCACCAATGTCTTGGTTTAGAATATTGATGAGATAATAGCTTTCCAGCTGGAAAGCTTCTCTAATACTAATTATCAGTAATGTATTTTTAGTTGTCCAAAGCTGGGTATGGAAAAATAATTTGGACTCACAGTGAGAGGATATGAAGTAAAAATTACTGGTGCATTTACAATGTCACAATCAGTGAAAGATTTGATCTTTAGTAAATCAATGCTGAAGGATTTTGAGGTTCTGGTCATGGTCACCAGTTAGACAGTTTTGTGATTGTTTTATATCTACGTGTGTTTCATTAGATTATGAATTCTCAAAGTAAGTAACCATGTCTTTTTCATTTTGTACCCCATAAATAACCAATGTCTGGCACAGAGTAAATACTTAGTAATGGCAGCTGCTGCTACTATTCATTCACAGTGTCTTTGTTCCAGTTCTCTGAGCCAGAGGTACAGTTTACATGGAAGATGAAAACTCAAGGCAACAAGAATGAGGAAAGTTAATTGATACAGGAATAAAGAGAAAGTAACAAAAGTTGATATATCACTAAGCTTCACAAGGAAACACAACCAGTTACTCTGTCACAAGGGATGTCTCCAAGGGAGGACTTCATGGATCTAGAATGTGCCAGAACAGTCCACTAGGAAGAAGGAAGTCCAGTAAATTTATCTGTAGACATCTTTCTGCTTCCTGTCCCTTACTGGTCAGCATAAGATTTATGTTGGCGAGCAGTTCATTTACAGTTGAAAAGAATATGTGCTTTGCAGTTATTGGATGTCGTGTTCTATAAATGTCAAGTAAGTTACGTAATCGATAGTAACATTCAGTGCTTTTGTTTACTGAGTTTTTAGTTGTGCAATTACTAAAAATATTGTGTTACAGTCTAACACTGTGATTGTGTATTTATCTAGTTCTTAGTGGTTCTTTTTTTTAAAGTTTTATTATTAAACAGGTTCATTTGTAATTATTTTATCTTTTTGATTCATTGACCTTTATATCATTATGAAATGTCACTCTCTGTCTCTAGTAATACTTCTTGTCCTGAAGTCTATTTTCTTTGATATTAAGATAGCCACTCCAGCTTACTTATATTTACTTTTGCATGGTGTAGCTTTTCATTATTTTACATTCAAACTTTTTGTGCCTTTGTATTAAAAGTGAGATTTGTATTGACAGCATGTAGTTGGTTTTAGCATTTTTATCTAGTCTGACAATCTTTGCCTTTTAATTTGATCATTTAGTACATTCACGTTTAATGTAATTCTTGATACAGTTGTATTTAGGTCTGTACTTGTCATATTTGGTTTAATTTTTCTTATTTGGTTTTGTTACTGTGTGTGTTTTTTCCTGACTTCTTTGTGTTAATCAAATATTTTAAGTGTTCCATATTTATTTTTCCTTGACATTCTAATCCTGTCTCTTACAATAATATAGAACATTCCCATCACCCATCACCCACATTAGTATTTTTTTCCTCTCTGCTTTATTTGGGATAATTTTTATTGCTATATCTTCAATTTCACTGATCCTTCTTTCTCTGGTATAGTCTGCTGATAATGAATGTTTTATTCATTCCTTGTATTACATGTTTAATCTCTGAAAGTTTCATTGTATTCTTTAAATTTTCCATTTCTATCCTCATTATACTCACTTTTTTCTACCTTCTTGAGTATATTTATAATAGCTACTTCTATCATCTGTTTTATTTCTGAACCTATTTTTATTGACTGGCTCTTCTCTCCGTTATTTTTCCTGTCTGTTCTTTTGAAAGCCAAGAAGTTACTTATTAAGCAGGTTGGACAATGCGAATTTTATGTTGTTGGCTTTTATTGTATTCCTTTAGAAGATCCTAGATATCATACTCACATGCAGTTGAGTTACTTGGAAATAGATCGATTGTCTCAAGACACACTTTTAAACTTTTTAGAGTAGATCACAGAGAACCCTTTAGCATATGAGCTAAATTATTTCCTATGTTCTTTTGTGGATGCTACCTAAAGCCCATTATATATTACAAGGTTTTTCTACTCTGGCTGGGATATATGTAAACTATTCTTACTCCTATGTGATATTTGGGAATTATTCTACTTACTCTTTACAAATGGTTCTTTCCCTGATCTTCAGTAGTTTCTTCTCATGCACATGCACATAAATATTCAGCCAAATACTTAAGAGGTCCTTATTACCAGTCTTTAGAGCTCATTGCTACTACAGCTCCCTCCTTTCCTGTAGCTAAACTGCTCCAGCTTTCTTGAGATAAGATCTCTGTCTGTTCAATTTAGCAGTTCCTTCAGGCTTTGTTTAGATTTCCTCTATCTGCACTACTGTCTGGAAACTGACCCCAGGCAGTGAGGTATGCAATCAAAGAGTTCTTTTGGTAGTGAATTATGATGCAGTAATATCAGAAAATTTAAAATCGATCTTCCCAAGCTGCTATTAACCAATATTGTGTATAATGCTAACATCTTAGAAATTCTTTTTGATATTTAAAAAAGCTCTGAAAACATTAGCTTATTTCTCCTCATCACATTTCTTATGCTTCATAACTAGGTGTCATTATAAGTCTTTGATACTTGTCAATGAACAAATTTTTAAAATTTTTACTGCTAAAGAAAACTCACAGTATTGATAGAAATTTTATTTTGGATTTAGCAAAACAAGGATGAGAGCAGAAGATTTTTATATGCTAACCTATGGTGATAAGAAAAATCAATTGAAATTTTGTGTATTGGTGGTCATTCTAAAATATAATTAATATCCTCAGTGTCCCTGGCTATTAGTGTCTCATGTGTTTTCATTTTAACGTGGTGATCAAAAGAACAGACAATGATTTCAAGTGGCTACTACTTACTATGTGACCTTGGGTGAGTTACTTAACCTATCTGGACCTTCATTTACTTCCATTATAAAATAACACACATAATAATCACTAACCTCACATATGTTATAAGTGTTAAAAGAAAGCATAATTTAAATAGCTTAGTACAGGACAAGTCATATAGTAAGTAACCAAAAAATGTTACCTGACACAAAAGAATTTCCTTTGCAGTTTTAAAATTTACTTTAATATCTTTCTTTTTTCAGTGTTATCTAAGTCCCTCCATTAAGCTAGTTCCTCTTATGTTTCAGTTAAAAAAATAAAAACCATCTTCTGCCTATTTCTATTATCGTTCCTTTGATAACCCTTCTCTCTTACCTCCTCTCAACCACCAGACACATGAGGCAGATGCAGATTTACTTAGAATCTGATGAAGCTTCATGGCTCCACACCACTATGAGTAGCTTTTTTAGGCCCTAGGAGGAGCCCTAGAAATTAGTTCATGTGATCATATATTTTTGCAAAACTTTCAAAAGTGCTATATGTAATTTCAACCAGTCTTTTTTCTAATTTTCCCTTCGTTGTGTTCCCCTTGTGTTTGTTCCCATTCTATTCCATTGTGTTAGAATGGCTGCAGGACTTGGGAAGATCTAGCTAAGTGGAAGTTTGAGTTGAGGCTCTTATTATACACGACCATGTATAATTGTCTATATACTGTTCCATTATGGGACTGACTTCCAGAATACTCTTGCTGCCTAAACTACTAACTTAATTAGCAGTGATACAAAAAGGCACAAGGACAAAGGCAATTTTACAAAATAGCCATGTCCTACAGTTGACAGGTCTGAAAGCATGTTAGTTAGGAGAAGGGGAAAAAAGTGAAAATTATGAAGCCAGAATATGTTCTGTGCAAGATTATTTCAATTATTAAACTTGTAAAATGTAAGTAAAAGTTTCAGTTCTTATCAATGGTTCGTCAAAAACAGACATTTTCCCCTGTCAAAAATATATTCGTTATTTATCATCTCTCTCCTTTCTCTGTCTCTCTCTGTCTCTGTCTGTCTGTCTGTCTGTCTCTTATCTGTCTATCTATCTATCATCTATCTATCTTAGGAGAAAAGTGGTGAAAGAGGACAGTATTAAGAATTAAGCCACTAGACTGCTAGTCCCCACATCAGACAAATTATCCTTATACTTCCTGTAAGCGTTGTTAACAGGGACTGTTATTTTACTAATCCTTATGATCCAGTGGCTTTTTTCACATTTCAGAGCACAGCATGTGAGTGAATGGATTTGTTAAGCTGGGTGGGTTTATCCTTCTTTTACGTGTTCGTCCAATTTTATGTTCATTTTCTTATTGTACACATATGGCAATAGAAGATGCTAAAGCAATCACTATTATTCTGCAAAACAACAAGGCGCAGAAGCAGATGTCTTATTTCTGAGATTTTTTTCTCCCCAGGATTATTATGATTAAAGATCCTTTCCCTCCTCCCCCCTGAAGAGGACCGGGGGCTGCTTGCTAGAGGCTTTTTTAATGACTTGGGGAAAGACTCAAATATTCTCCCCACTATGGCATTCCACCCCAGGGGCAAACAACACATGAATATTATGGATTTATTTTAACTTTCTATCCTTGCAAAGGTAGAATTTTAAATATATACTGTCAAATTTCAAAATTACATGGGTAAAGAAAATCACCGAAGTGGCATCGTATCATTTGTTATAGTTATATTAACTATATTGAAAAGGCAAAACACTGCAACTTATTTCAAACAGAAAATAATCATGTTGGCAAGCCCAACATTGCACATTGAAGGCAGATCTTAGGAAAAGAAGATTTAATTCATGCTGGGCAAGACTTTAGCTTCTGTTTTCAGCCTTGTACTACACTACTGCCTATACTACTAAGTCTGCTAGCAGTAAGAATTAAACATCATGAAGAATTAAACATCATGAATAATATAGGAAATAAAAGCAATAGTTTAAAGAAGGAAAACATACTTTGCATTAGGAAAGAGAATTTAAGATTTAAGATTTTTTCTTTTTTTTAAAGAGAGTTGCCTTATTTCAACGAGATAGGGAAGCTGCTCTGCCTCTCTCCTTTGCTTCTTTCCTTCCTACCTTTTTTTCCTTAACCTTTTTATTTTGTATATTTGATCTCTAAGCTGAGATGACTGAAAGTGCCTGCTTTGAGCATCAACCTTTTTGAAAGACATCTTTCCCCTCCCTAAGGGCTGTTTGTCTCTTGAGGGCACTGTCTACATGACTTACCACCAACAAAAATTTGTCTTTGCACTAAATGCTAACATCTCCTTATAAGAGGAAAGCTGCAAAGGAGAAGAACAGAAGGTTAACATGTTTATTTTGATCTCAAGTGCACTGATGTACATGTGTGTTGGGGAGGAGAGTGGAGCTTGAGAGTGGGCCAGGCAAAAAGGCAGTAAGTACTTTGTGATGCTGTCTGCTTAAAAGCTTAAAAGTTTAGAGCTGCATTAGAATAAGCATGACTATTAAGGTGAAGAAGGGAGCAGACCTCAGTTGCAAAAGCTTCTAGCTAAATGCATAGAGCGATAAGTAAATGATACACATTATTTCATTCACCCCATCTCTCTCCCTTGTCCAAGCTAATTGGAAATTTCAATCCCATTTCAGAGAATTAATACAACTGTCAGTCATTTTTCATAGTACAAATCTTCCAGGAGGAAGACAATGGAATATACTTAGCAACAGAGTTTGAGCAATAGCCCATGTGTCATATTTATATCTGATCATAAGAGGGATTGAAGCCAAAAGGCAGTTCACAAATTTTCTGTACATTAGAATTACCTGGAGAACTCTGAAAAATCCTCATGCCCAGGCTCCTCCCTAGAGCAATTAAATCAAAATCTCTGGAGATGGGACTCAGACACCAGTGTTTTTTAAAGCTCTGTAGGTAATTCATATTAGCAGCGAACTTTGAGAACTGGTCCAATAGAGGAACAAAATTATTTTGTAGGCATGAAATAGGAGCATTTTATGTGGTCAGAAGATGTGTGTGTGTGTGTGTGTATGTTTTTGTGTGTGTGTCTGTGTGTGTGTGCATTTTCTCTTCATTCTGTTTGTGTTTCAAATAGGCTCTGATATAAATGAACAAGTGCAATGAAGGAGAAAACATACCTCTCCCTACCAAAATACAGTGGGTGATACTGAAATCTGGGTCTGGGTCTGTATTAACATTTCAAATCCCTAGAACAGTGGTTCTCAAAGTATGGTCATCTGGCCAGTTTTATCAGCATCAGCTGATATGTGTTAGATCTTCAAAGTATTGGACCCTGCCCCAGACCTAGGGAATCAGCAATTCTGGTAGGACCCAGAAATCTATGTTTGAAGGCCCTCCTAGTGATTTTCATGCACTATAAAGTTGGAGAACATCTGCCCAGGTAAAGGGCCAAGTTGTCTTCAGGGTTCTTAGTTCCCTACTTGGTAAAGAAGAGTGTCACTCAGAAAAGGTTTGAGTTAACCCAAGTCTTGGTCAGCAGCATTTGCAGTGGTAATAATGGAGTATGCTTTTTCTTCACTGGTAGGCAGAGACTGGTATTTGAAATCAGTGGCAGTGTTATTTAGAATGCTTCACATTTCAACAGACTGGCCTGTTGTCCTGGTTTGCTGGGGACTTCTCCAGTGTGAGCATGTAAAAATCTCACATCCTGGGAAATCTCTAAGTACTGGGTTTGAAAAGCTTAGAGAATAACATGAAACTTAGAGGGAACATGATCCAGGTTTGGAGCACATCAGAAGTGCTAATTAAAATTAAGCAAGTATGGACAAAATCTAGACTTCTTTACCCATTTTGGGAAAGATAAATCTGATTGGGTGAAAGACCTTATTATTAAAAGATTTTTGTAGAAAATCCTCTTCTGCTTAGTCTGTTTGTTCACAGTTTTGACTGGACATTGGTATCATCTGAGGAGCTTTAAAATAACTGATATTTGAACTTGCTCTCAGAGGATCAGAGATTCTGATTTTATTGGTCTGGGTTGCATCCTGAGCATGAGGATTTTTTAAAATCTCCTCAGATGATTCTAATACATAGCCACATTAAAGGAACCACTGCTTAATCTTTTGACTGATGCTACTTTTTTAAACCTCGTCTCCCTAGGAGGAGATCCTGCTGTAGTTGAGGTTTATGGTGTTGTTTTGTTTTGTTTCACTGTTTTATAAGGTTTAATGCAAAGCAAACCCTGATGGCACTTATATAGCTGGATATCCAGAATAATTTGGTTAAGATATATTCTATTTAAGTATATAAATATATAAGTATATATTCTATTTAAGTGACGGGTCTTTTAAAAACTAATGTATACATTGGCTTAGTATGGTCTCTTTTGAAGTTGTCATTTTGGAAAGCCATACCTCTAATCTGCTGCTGTTGCTAAATATCTGGACACTTCTTACACTTCTTTTGAGGAATTGTTTTTTTTAAATCTTGGGGTGTTAAAACCAAGATTACTGCATTATTTGTGCTGGGGGCCACTAAAACCTCCTGCTATTAAACCTTGACTTTTATTCAGCAGTTGAATTAGTCTCTCTTACATGAACCTAACTTTTCTATACCCACTGCTACTATCTTAGGCTGTACCCAATTTTTAAAAAGTTATTTTGAAATATTATAAATTTACAAAAAGTTATAGAGAAATGTATAAATAATTCTATGTCCCTGTCATCCAGCCTCCCCCAAAGTTGACATTTTGCATAAATATAGTACAATATTAATACCAGGAAATTAACATTGGTACAGTCCATAGAGCTTATTCAGATTTCACCAGTTATACATGCATTCATATTTTGTGTTCACATATATAGTTTTACCTAGTTTTATTGTATGTATAAATTCATGTAATCACACCACAATCAAGATAAAGAATTGCACCATCACTACAAAGTTCCCCCTGTAAATGATTTATTTATAGCCACACCACATACTCTCCCTATTTCTAACCCCTGGCAAGTTCTAATCTGTTCTCCATCTCTACAATTGTGTTATTTTATTCATGATTATAACATAATCTTTTGAGGTTGACTTTTTTTGTTTTGTGTTTTACTCATCATTATTCCCTTGAAGTTCATCTCAGTTTTGCATGAACTTCATTCCTTTTTATTGCTAAGTAGTATTCCATAATAAGAGTATCACAATTTGTTTAAACATTCACCTGTTGAAGGAAATTAAGAGTAGTTTCCAGTTTTTGGCTCTTACAAATAAAGCTACTGTGAACATTTATGTATAACTTTCTGTGTGAACTTGTTTTCATTTCTTTGAGATAACATTCAATTTTTCATAATTAAGTACAATGCTGGGTACAGGTTGTTTATACATCAGTTTGAGCAAATTTCCTCTCTACTTCTAGTTCCCTTAGAGTTTTCTTTTTTAAATCATAAATTGTATTGTATTTTGTCAAATGCTTTTTCTGCACCAATGGATACGATCACATGATGTTTCCCTTCTGGCCTATTGATATGGTGGATTATACCTTTTGATTTTCCAATATTTAACCAACTTTGCTTAACTGGAATAAATCTCACTTGGACATGGTATATTATTCTTTTTATACATTTCAGGATTTAATTTGCTAATATTTATTTGAGGAATTTTACAGCTAAATTCATGAGAAATATTGGTCTGTAATTTTCTTTTTTTAAATTTTATCTTCGTCTGGTTTTGTTATCAAGGTAATTCTGGCCTCCTACAATAAATTAGAAAATGTTCCCTCCACTGCTATTTCTTACAAAAATAATGTAAAACTGATGTTAATTCTTTACGTATTTGCTAAAAGTGAAAATATCTAAGCCTGGATATTTCTTTTGGGAATTTTTGAATGAAAAATTCAGTGTTTTATTGGTTATAGGAAAAATCAAATTATCTTTCATCTTGACTGAGTTTCGGTGGTTTGTAGTTTAGAAGCATTGGTCCATTTATTTTTTTATTTTATTTGTTAAATTTATAATGTAAATTTATTCATGATACTTGTCCCATATTGTCTTGTAGGATACGTCATAATATTCCTGGTTACATTTCTATTTTTGTGGTTTGTGTCCCCTCTCTTTTTATTTTTGTCAGTCTTTCCAGATCTTTATCAACTAGACTGTTTACTTCAAGGAACCGCCCTTTTGTTTCATTGATTTTTTTTCTCTACTGTTTTCATATTTTCAATTTAATGAATTTCTGATTTATCTTTACTTTTCCTCCTTTCTGCTTGCTTGGAGTTTATTTTGATTTTCCTTTCCTAGTATCTTAATATTGAAAATTAGATTATTGCTTTGAGATATTTCTTCTTTTCTAATTTAGTGCTATAAACTTCCCTTACAGCATCATTTTAGCTGCATTTCACAAATTCTGATCTGTAAATTCATTTTCTTTTACTGTATACATTTAAACAAATTTTCCTTGAGACTACCTCTTTGACCCATGGATTATTTGGAAGTATATTGTTTAGTTTCCATATATTTGAACATTTTTCTGTCATCTTTCTGTTATTGATTTCTATTCTGATTCCATTTTGGTCAGAGAACATACTGTGTATGTTTTTAATTCTTTTAAATCTGCTAATGTAAGTTTGTGACCCAGTATATGGTTTACGAGTAAATGTTCCATGGACATTTGAATGTATATTCTGCTCTTGCCACGTAGAGTCTGTTCTATTAATGCCAATTAGATTCTGTTGATTGATGATGTTGTTCAGCTCTTTATCCTTGTTGATTTTCTGCCTCGTAGTTCTATCAATCGCTATGTTAAAGTCTCAAATAAGAAATTCTTAAAATTTCTCCTTTTAGAACTTTCAGTGTTTGCTTCATGTATTTTGAAATTCTGTTGTTCGGTGCATACACACTTAGAATCACTATATCATCTAGGTGGATTAATCCTGGTATCCTTATATAATGTTCCTCTTTGTCCCTAATAATTACCTTTGCTCTTAATTCCACTTTATCTGATATTAATACAGCCACTCCTGCTTTTTTGGATTAATGTTCACATAATACATCTCTTTCATCCTTATACTTTCAACTACCTATATCATAATATTTGAAGTAAGTTTTCTTGTTTATATACAATATGTAATTGAATCACATTTGTTATTTTTTAAAATCTACTCTTCTAATTTCTGTCATTTAGAGCATTTACATTTAATGTAATTATTGCTATATTAAAGATTAGGTCTGCCATTTATGTTTTGGTTTCTGTTTGTCACCTTTGTTTCTCATACCTCTGCTTCTCTTTTCTTGCCTTCCTAGTGTTGCTTGAACATGTTTTAATAATTTTATTTTAATTTGTTTATAATCCTTTGAGTATATTTTGCATAGTTTTCTATGTGATTGCTCTTGGTATTACAGTATACATATGTAACAGCCTACTGGAATTAGTGTCTTATTACCTCAAGTGAAGCTTTAAAGTATTACTTCCACTTAGATTTCTTGTACTTCTCTACTTTTAAGTATTTTCTTTAATATTTCCTCTATATACAGTGAGAACCACATCAGTAGTGTCATAATTTTTGCTTTAACCATCAAATAAGATTTAAGAAACTCATGAGATAATTGATAATATGCATACCCCTATTTTTATCAATTCCATTGTTTCCCTTTTCTTTCTGAAGTTCCCAGCCTTCTTCAGTTATTATTTTCTTTCTGTTTGCGGAACTTTAATCCCAGTAGGTTCTGTCTGGGCTTCCCAGTGCCATGGATATGAGTTTCAGGAAACACTGAGTCTGGATCACTTAGTGCTACCTTTAGTGGGTGGAGGGCTGGGATACGTTGGGCCTGTTGGCACAGCACGTGCCAGCAGATTAGGACTCCTAGTGATGGGTGTGAGGCAAGAGGATGGGTCCCCATTCAGGCTATGCTGCTGCTATAGTAGATCAGGTACCTGTCTGCCCCAGGTGTACATCAGAGACCCACTTCTGGCACTGTTTTGTATTAGACTGCTTTTGTCTCAGGTGTGCAGTAGGACCCCATTGAAGCTGCTGCTGCTATCATTCATATGGCTAAACTCCATTTTAGAAAGGCTTAGATCTAGATACATACTCTATGTTTGCTTCTATTGCTGTCCTAGAAATTACCACAAATTTAGTGACTTAAAACAACATAAATTTATTATCTTATAAGTCTGCCATGGGTCTCAGTTGGCTAAAGTAAAGATGTTGGCAAGGCTGCATTTCTTTCTGGAGACTCTAGGAGTAAATCTGTTTCCTGTACTTCACCAGCTTCTAAAGGCCACCTGCAGCCCTTGACTCAAGGTCCCCTTTCTCCATCTTCAAAGCATTTCTCTGACCCTGCTTCTATTATAACATCTCTTTGTATCTCTCTTACTACAGCTGAGAATGGTTCTCTGCTTTTTAGGATTCATGCGATTAGATTTGTTTCGCGAGATAATCCAGAATAATCTATCTCAAGGTCTGTAACTTTAGACATATCTTCAAAGTCTTATTTGCCATGTAAGGTAACTTATTCAAGTTCTGGAGATTAGGGTGAGGAAATCTTTAGGGGCCATTATTCTGCCTATCACACCTGTAAAAAGTGGCCTTGAGAAAATTATTGAGCTTTTCTAGCCCGTTTTCCTCACCTATAAAATGGAAAGAAAGATACCTAGTTTATACTGTGAACATAAAATTATATATATGGAAGTACAGAAAATAAGATCTTTCCTTTTTCTTTATGATTTACATTATTTTCAGAGTTTATTCACTTGAACAGTTACTTTTTTAAAAATTTTTATTTTTTAGCAGAACTAAGGAATTTCAGGGCAGTTACTATAAGATTTTTTTTAATGATCTGAGTGCAATTAGCTAAGCATGTAATACGTTTGATTTCTTCTCTGGTATTCTTTATCTTCTCATCCCATTAAATCTATAAGCTCCATTCAGTAGAGTGAGAGCTTGTTCTACTGTTTAACCTAAATTCAATTTAAATTCTCTCTAAATCTCTGTTATGTGTCTAGAATTGAATATGTTGGTAGTTCTCAGACGTGGTTACACATCATAATCAACTGGGGAGATTTCAAAAACTACCAATGACAAATTCCTATTTATTATGGATATTTTGGGAGGGACCTGAGAATGAGAAGCTCTGACTTATGGTTTCTAGAGCCAAATCCTGTTCCACACTGAGTCAAATCATTTGAGAGATCATCTCTAAAATGCTATTTGTCTATCATGGCTAATGATCTTTCTTTGCCAATATGTTAGATTTGTGCCTATCTGAGGTGGGGGGCGGGAAACAGCAATTTTGCTCTCTGAATTACATTCTTAAGCTATGGAATTAGTGTTGACTCAGAGAAGGTATCTTTAGATGCTCATAGCTTTCTCCTGCTGTCAGCCACTTCAATGTGTAACTTTGGGTAGCTTTTCACCCATTACATGCTTCTGCTTCTAATCTCAGCAAGTCGAATCTCCCGTTAATGAAACTAGACATTTCATGGAGGTCATTGGGAACATAGGCAAATTTCAGGCCTGTCATATGTTAGCTAAAACAGATGTTAATAATATTTAATTTTTGGCATTCTTCCTAGTGAGTTAGAGAGAGAAGATAGAGTTTTATCTTTCTAGGTGTCATCTGAGTGGGGATGTGGATTCTTCAGTTCTGCTGTCCACCATGTGCAAAATTAATAGTAGAATGTTATCTTGAGAATAAATAAAATAGTCAAATGAATCAAATTCGTCATGAAAAGATAAGGAAACTATGGCTGAGATGGTTAATTTTATGTGTCAGTTTGGCTGGGCTACCATTACCAGGTATTTGGTCCAAAATTCTGGATGTTTCTGTAAGGGTGTTTTTGTATGAGATTACCATTTAAATTGGTGAACTTTGAGTAAAGCAGCTTACCCTCCATAATATGTGTGGGCCTTATCCAATCAGTTGAAGGTATTAATATAACGAAGACTGACCTCCACCCAGCAAGAAGGAATTCTGCCAGCGGATTGCCTTTGGGTATGAACTACTGCTCTTCCCAGGTCTCCAGCCTGTTTATCCCGCAGATTTTGGATTTACCAAGCCTCCACAATTGTGCGAACCAATTTCTTAAAATAAATTCTGTCTGTCTTAACTCCTTTCTTTGTTTCTCTCTCTTCCTACACACACACACACACACACACACACACACACACACACACACACACACACACACACACCACACACACACACCCTGTTGATTCTGTTTCTCTGTAGAACCCAGACTGATATAGTGGCCCATATAGATGAAAAGATGAGCTCAAGTTTACCCAGGTGGAAAGTGATACTGTGAGAACTGAAATTTAGGTCTCATGACTCCTTTAACCATGGACTTTCATAAACACTAATCCAGAACTAGGGTCAGCAAACTATGGCCCACTGATCAAATCCTGCCTGACTCCTGGTATTGCAAATAAAGCTTTACTTGAATAAAGCTGTACCCATTTGTTAATGTATATATGGTTGTTTCTGTGTTGCAGCAGCAGAGTTAGGGTTACAACAGAGATGGATGGCTTAAAAATTCAAAATATTTACTATCTGATACTTTATAGGAAAATTTGCTGACGCTTACTGTAGGATGCTATCTGATTTCTGATCATACTGAGGAAAATAATTCATGCATGTAAGGTCAGATTATTAACCTCATGCCTTCCTTATGTCAAAGATCTATTAAATGCTGACTCTTACAGGTGGCCAACTAGGGGAGGCTTGCTTGAGAATACAGAAATATTTCTTGCTGGGTCTGTCCAGCCTACACTGCAAATTGACTGTGGTTCCTAGAACCTGCCTATATAACCATCTATCACTCATTACTTGCCGGCTCTGGCTTCACATATTTGGTAATAAATCTCTTTCTGATTCTATCCTATATGACCTGTTGCATGGACTAAGATATCTTGTTCCACATAATTTATCTTTGATATTGTCTATCTGAGATCTTCATCTGTGTCCTATTTTGGGCAATCACACCCTATCTTCCGATAATACTTCTAATACTACTTTTAATACCACATTTTATGGGATGAATTTGGCTCAAGATCCTGAGTATCCCTTTAGAAGCTGTCACAGGGTTTTAGCCAGAAGAACTCAGATTAGTGTCCATATATGAACTAATATACTTAGCCAGAAACCTTTCATTTCAATATTTATTTTACTACACAAAGTAACTTCTATCTTTGCATCTATGACAAAAACATTTTTTTTATTGTCTAAATTATCTGGAAGATTATTTAGAGACTCCATTTCAGTGGGCATTGGAATATAGACACTTAATATGTTATGACTATTACTTCCAAAATGTTGAATTAGGCTTTGAGCTTTGACTAAGAATAAACAGAAAAGAAAATGAAAAGATGGAATGCAGACTTAATATAGATTTGATTTTTAATCAATAATTTTGGTCATTGGAAAATAACTCCTTGGTAAAAGGAGTTATTTCTTAATCATTTAACAAATTAATCTTTGTTAATCATTTTCTTAAAATACAAAAGTTAATAATCAAAATTGAAATATGCAGTTCTTCATTGTTTTAAACAAACCTATACCTAGATGAGAAGAGAATTCATTTTATAACTAGAGCTTTGGACTTATGAGTGTCAGTCCTGTCTTCTTCAATCATGCCTGCTAAGTTTCTGCCTAACTCTTACACATTAGATAATAACTTCAGCTTTCATCTCCTTCCTCAATATATAGCTTGGTGACTAAAAATAAAGGATTCAAAGCTTGACTACCTGGGTTCAAATCTTGACTCTAAAATTTACTTGATGAGTATTCTTGGGCAAGTTATCTCTTTTTGCCTCAGTTTTCTCATCTATACAATAGAGATAATAATTTATATCTCTCAAGGAGTTGCCGCGAAAGTTAAAAGAGAAAATCCCTGCAATGCTAGAATTTATTGATTCTTGGAACATGTTAAATAGTGGAAAATGTTAGCTATTATCATGGGCCCCTTGTTTTATTGATAACATAGGTTAGTTTATATAGGTATAAAATTTATGTATACAGATACATTTTATATCTGTTTATGTATATCTATTCTTCTTATAATACATATTAAACTCCGGTCAATATTCATGTCTAAATATGTTCTTTACAAAAAGTTGATCTCCTATGTACAGATGTGGTAATGTAGTAATTTATTCCTGTGTAAGAAACAACTCCAAATTTTCATGCATAAACAAAACTAATTTTAGTATGTGCACAGATTCCGTGGGTCAGCAATTCAAACAGTGCATGGCAGAGATGGCTTATCTCTCCTCCATGAATATTTTTTTGTAGCCTCAATTCAATGGATATTCAAATAGTTAAGACTAGAATCACCTAGGTAATTTTTATTCATTATGTCTGGCACTTGAAATGGGATAACTTGAAGACTGAGCCCAACTAGGGCTGTTGATAGGAGTGCCTACACATGACTGCCCATGTGGCTTGGACTTCTCATAGCACGGTGGTTAGATTTCAAACTAGAGTGTCCAGGGCTCAGACATTCCAAGAGACCTAAGGGAAGCCTGCACCATCTTTTATGACCTAGCCTTAGATATTACATACTATCACCTCCATTATATCCTACTGCAGGGGTTGAAAAACTTGGTCTATAGAAGGTCAGATGGAAACATTTTAGGCTTTGTGAGCCATAAAGTCTCTGTTGAAACTACTCAACTCTGCTGCTTTGTTATGAAAACAGTCATAAACAAGACATATACTAATGCACATGGCTGTGTTCCAATAAAGCTTTATTTACAAAAGGAGGTGGTAACCTAGGTTTGGCTCACCAGCCATAGTTTGCTGACTCATGTTCTATTGTTCAAAGCTGTGAAAAATCTACCTAAATTCAAAGGGCAAAGCCTACCTCTGGATGGGAAGAATGATAACAAATGTGGGACCCTGTATTAACACTGCCACATGTGGGATATTTATATGGGGGTCTATCTATATATTTTGTTTCTCACATGTGTGGTGATATATAGTATTGGACCATTTCACTAGGTTTCCTGTAAGCCTGTGTCAAGGTCAGAATTAGAATATGAATTTGATTACTCTGATTCCTGAAATAATTAGTAACTATTTAATTATGATTTCTTTAAATTCCTCATTCCAATAAATATACCACAAAAGATAGATTTCAATAACCAATTGCTTTATGTAATTTGGTAGAAGGCAGATTTTTATTGTTTCCATTGGCTGTTTGAATTATTCCATTTTGATTAGAAACAATGATTTTTGTTTTATTTCTTTCCTAAAGAGATCTATAGTTTTTCAAATCTAGTATTTCATTCTACTGAGAAAATGATGTAGGTTTTTATCATTGGAAAAACTGAGGCAGGCTGAGTTCACTCAGATCATACTAATGTTTCCAGCAATAATTGAAATTAGAACATAGGCTTCCAGATTTTCCTATCTTGTGCTCTTTTTGGTACATGCTGCTGTCTCCTGGGCCTGGCAGTAATCATTTTTGACCTTTACCTTTTCAAGTTTTTGTAAAGTGGTTTTGGGCTTTGTTAGCTTTCTTATGAGTTTGTGCTAAATTGTGCCATAAAGTAGGCTGAATTCCTCAGAGAAGGGTGATAGCTCTATTACTGCATTATTACTTAAAAATGTTATGTCAGTTATTTTTTTTGTCTTCTTTTTGTACAGCCATATCCTGAAGTTAAAGAACATGTTATCCAAAATGAAAGATGTACATCTGGTGGCAAACTAATTTAAGGGGTGAAAATTCCTGATGATTGTTTCTGTCAACCCTTAATACATGCTGAGCTTCATTAGTAATACATGACTCTTAGATCTTTTCCTTGGAACAGATCACATAATCGGCCTTTGTGTCCATTCTTTAGACACAGACCAAATTAGAATAATTGGCTGGCACAGGAAAACCACAAAGAACTTTCTTGTATTTTTATGATCCATCCTTTAATAAGGGTTGGAAATGAGATTGGATGTACAAACATGAAACTCAGAAGGTCAATGGGGAAAGAG
>NW_006441071.1:25063899-25066247 GCF_000325575.1 Pteropus alecto
TCCTTTTGGTATTGGCCCAGAAAAAGAAAATGGAAGAAATATGAAACTGAGGGAAATATAAAGGAAATAATATGATTTTAGTGTTAACAATGGGAGTGTGAAATTAGTAAGAATTGGGAAGAATCCTTTTCCACCAAGGACTCAGGAGCAAATGACACCATAAATACTCCCTGTCTTGGAAAACCTTTGGAGTAGTAATCATGGAAGGATAAAAGCAATGAGTCAGGGCAGAGGTGTTCAGAGCAAAGGGATGGAAGGAGAACAAAAGGAGAGTGGATATTTTTAGAGCTGTCATTTTGAAATTTACCTGTTTCTGCTTCAGTGCTGCTTTGCTACCGTATGGTCCAGTTAAAATCTTCAAAGCAGGAGCAGCCATATTTTAAAATAATAGGATTAGAGCAAGTGACTTTTATCAAGGTCTCTTTATTTCAAGAGCATAGAGGAGAGTATGGCAAAAGAAAAGTATGGTGCAGGAAATTGTTTACTAGGTAAAATTTTCCCATACCTCACTAACTGGGAAAAATTGACCATCGGATTATATCCCTTGAAGGAAAACACAAATAATGAAAGCAAAGAGTGTGAGGCCTGTTTAGAAAGCAGCCTGTATCATAGTGGTCTCCTACTGATGATAATAGCATTGACTGGAATTTATGAGTCCTGATCATTCACAACAAAAGCATTTCCCTGGGTAATAAGTTCCAAGATGGCAGAACTGAGTATGTCTGTTTCAGCGGTATACTCTTAGAGCCCAGAACATGACTGGCATAGAGTAGATTTAAAAATGAATATTTGTTGATTGTCCAAATGAGTAGATGTGTGTGATTCATATCTTATTTGCTGGTCTATGCCCTACAGTGGATTTTCAGCATCAAATTGTGAAAGTATTTATGAAGTGAGTTGACATTGTTCCCCCATCTTACAGATGAAAAGTCTACATCACAAGACTTTATATTGACATTTCAAAGCCCTCATAGGACTTTCTTAGCAAAAAAATAAAATTAGATTTTGTGTAATTTATAAGCTGGCCAGAACACTAATAGTTTGACCAGTCCTCTGGTGATTTCAACGATGTCCCCATGATCATCCAGGCATAATCAGAATGGCTTGGGATCTTGGAGCCAAAATATTCCTCAGTATTTATTGCTTTGATTTAAAATGGGCTATTGAAAAAGATAACTTCAGACACTATATGATATTTCATGATTTAGCATAAAATCTGAGGAATACAGAGGTTATCTGAAGCTTGCAATGGTAAAGTTCCCTCTGCTATTGAAGTCATTGTCTTTAAACAAAGATTATATATCAGTAATGCTATATTTTGCATGGCATTCAGGTTAATTTCCTGTTCTCTCTAAGGAAGAAATGGGGTGGTTGGTATGAGAGATGGTGTGGCTCCCAAAAGTCAAAAGTGTTATTTTGTTATAATTTCCAGCTACCTAAGGGTAGGAGAGGCTCAAGACATTATAACCAGTATATTAAATGTAGTAGTTTATATTATGATTTATTTATGAACTTTTATCGGTTTATTTTCTATGCAAGCTTGTACTTTTTTTTAAAGTTTTGATAAGCGTTTGTAACTTTGAATTACTTTGACATTATAGACTGTGATTTTATAGTCCATTGTCTTAGGATAGAGATAGCCAAGCATAGTTCATGTCACTTATAAAGTGCTGGTATGTTGAAAGTCTTTGTTTGTGTACTAATATATGATGCAACATCTGCTGAAGACAACAAGAAGAACAGTTAAAAAACTGCAATGAATAACAGAAGATTGTATGATTTAATTTTAACATATTTATTATGTAATTATAGAACTAACAAATCATCATTCTAGAAAATTTGAAAATTCCTACATAAAAGAGAGACCAACAAAATTTGATGCAAATTTCAGAATGTAAAGTTGTCAATAAATATTAGTACTGTCACATTTTCTAGGACATCAAATAGACTTTGCTTTCTAAAAGCCTGTTCATAATATTTTATTTTAATGATGTTTTCATGTGGAACATGAAACACGTGGACACACACACACACACACACACAAACACACACCCCTCCATAAGAAAATGGAAAGACATGCCTATTTTTGCCGTTTCAGATAGCCAAATGGAATAAACAAAGATGGAAAAGTTAACAAGCAGAAATAACAATAAATAACATCTTAATTGCTTACATCAATTCTGATGATAATTACCTCTTTCTGGATAAAGTAATTAAGGGGGAATCTAATTCAAGAAAAATGCATGAAGTTCAAGCCTTCTTGAAGCCAAGTTTTTGTTTGTTTGTTTGTTTTTTCAACAAAAGGCAACCATCCATTGCTATGGGTCCTTATTACCTGGCAAGGAAAG
>NW_006441071.1:25066266-25069768 GCF_000325575.1 Pteropus alecto
TATAGCATTGGATCTGCCAGAAGGGGGGTGCTTCCCACATTGATTATCACAAATGACCTTACAATCTCTGCTGCTGTATTATAATCTTAACCCAGTATATTTTTTAACAGATGCTGTATCTTAGTTGAATAGAGCTACAAACTCTCAGCTGTCTCTGATATAACAATTGTTTGGCCATTCTTCAGGGCAGTCACAATATGATAATATCCTAGAGGTATCTATTATTAAAGACTGGGAAGGTGTTGATTCTTCCTTTGGTTCCAGAGTGAAGTGGGAATCGGAAAAGAGACCCACAACCAAGTGAGTGAGAAGGGAATCTAAGGTCATTAGTGAAAAAACAGGCTAAGTTAAGATGAGGCATGAGGAAACAATCAACTATTATAATATTAAAAAGATCATCAAGAAGCATATCCATGATGTGCTTTGTATTGTAATATGATGAAAGTAATGATTTTTCTGTTGGAAATTAGCATGAAGTTAGGGAAAACAATTCATTTGGAGTTGTAGGACCAGTTCAGAGAAAGGATATATTAATTATGATAATCCTTGACTACAATCTACAAATACCCTGAAAATTCCCTTTCAAGTTCTGTTGTAGAAAGCACAGATCAGTGACAGTTTGAAATGCATACTGACCACCAGAACTTATTATTAATTTGGTCATTCAACAAACATTATCTATCACTTTCTCTTGCTAAGTACCAGAGATTCATTTACGAAAAACAAAATTAACAAAACAAAAAGAGACAAATATCAAGGCCTTCACGAAGAATATATTCTATTGATTCCAACAACAGATTATTATTGAAAGGGGCCTCATGTAATTTACGATCATGCAAATGCAGCAAGATCATATTTTTATTTTTTGTATGTGTCTCTCATTCCAACTCACTTTCACACCTATCATTTCTCCCTTAGGGCAAGAGAGAACCACAGAAAACAAATGTCAAATCTCAGCTATTCATTTTTTAAATATTTTTTTTCCAAATAACAGTTAAACAATAGTTTAACTGTTAATATTTATGAATCTCAAAAAGCTAGATCTTTTGCAAACTGTAGCCAAAATTTATGTCATAAATGATAGAATATGTGATGATGGAAAAGCTGATTTTTCTTTCCTAAACTTTACTTCACTGTTTTGCGATATGAGGCAGAGAAGAATTGAAGGTATTGAAACATGGGTGAATTTTCCCTGATAGGAAACTCTAACATTTTAAAATAGTCTAGATAATCCTAGGGTTATCTGAGAGAAGAAAGGAACAATGCCTCATTTCCAATCTGGTACCCTGGGAGGAAATGACACATTTTCTTTGAGGTCTTGAGAGTTTTTTTATTTTGCTTTGTGTTGCTTTGTTTTGTTTTGTTTTGTTTTGTTTAATCAACCTTATTGAGATATCACTTACATGTAATAAAATACATATATTTTTAGTAAACAGTTAAATGAGTTTTAACCAATGTATACATTTGTATAGCCACTACCCCCATAAAAATAGAGTACAATTTTAAAACCCTAAAAGTCTCCTCCTAGGCTTATGCAAAATTCTCCCTCCCTCCCACCCCAGACAACCACTGATCTGTTTTCTATCATTATAGATTAATTTTGCCTATTCTAGAATTTCATGTAAATTGAATAAAATAGGTGCTCTTTTGTATCTGTGTTCATTTTTTCAGCACATGGTTTTTGAGATTCATTCAGATAGGGATGTTTTTAACCAGGACTTTAGCTTGGAGGGAAGATTTTGTCTGAAGGCTTCTATAGATACATCTGAGCTGCTGGTGTTGCCAATGTCTGTTGTTGACTCAATATTTTAAATTTTTCTATAAAGCACAAGGATGAAGCAAGGAAGATTATTGTTGTGAAGTGGTTTTATTTGAAGTATAATGAAGGTGAAATGGTTTTTGTTGTATAATTTTCTCAGCATAAATTGACCTGCTTGGATAATTCTTCTTATAAAAAACCTTGATAGTATTAAACTTCTAAAGGCAGCTGTCCTACTATTCTTCTAGTTTTCATTTTTTGGAAACGTTTGTGGAAAATTCAGAATTAGCCCTCAGGTGAATAACTGCTTCTTAAGAAGGCTAATTCTTCTGCTAAACTTGTCATCTGACCTTTGCATACCCTCTGATAGAACAGAGACTTGCAAAAACAATGCTCTTTTATTGGATAAAATATATAGATTATTTAAGATGAATATGTAGATGCAGTAAAGTTAAAAAAAAAAAAAAACAAAGAATCCTTTTAAGTTCAGCTTACTGTTTTCATTTATGTTTCTGTGGTGTATACTAATAGGTTAGGGTAATCTCAGGTTAGTTTTGGGTCCACTTTTTATGTAAATGTTGAAGTACTCCATACATACCTTTTTCTTCCCTCTCTCCCTCCCTTTCTCCCCTCTCTTCCTTCCTTC
This sequence comes from Pteropus alecto, assembly GCF_000325575.1. Classification (NCBI taxonomy): domain Eukaryota; kingdom Metazoa; phylum Chordata; class Mammalia; order Chiroptera; family Pteropodidae; genus Pteropus; species Pteropus alecto. Next base: position 25,068,672 of record NW_006441071.1, read on the forward strand.
TTTCCTAACTTTTTTTTAATCCACCGTACTTCTCTCTACATTTGTTGAGACCAATTAGTTGTAGGAATATTGAAAGCAGTATGAAAAGTCTGTGGAAATTTTGCTATCCAGAATGCATGTTGACCAACTTCTATATTGAGGAAATGTCTGAACTTACCCACAGTAACCCTTTCTCAGAGATCTTGAATAAAGGCCATAGAAACTAGGCCATAATATACTGACAGGCATGTAGAATTTATAGCAATTACTTTCAAAGAGCTTACCTGCCAAAGATGCATATAAATGTATTGAATTGTTCCTATATTGGCAGAGACACCAATATACACAGTTTTTTTTTTTTTAATATATATATATGTCATGATCATCGCCTGATGTTTACCACTGTAAAACTTGCTAATGTTGTGGTTTCTATAGCTTGTTAATTTCATGGCCAAATAATATTGTAATTTATCATACACTTTAGTGTGGAAGACTGAGACTCTGTAAATTCTTGCATGTTTTTCCCCCTTTAGAATGCATTAAACTGAGATCAGGCAAAGTAATAGATTTATTTCAAATGCAATTTGATAGCTAAACATCAATTAGGTCTGACAGGGAATATTTCTTCATCTAGCAATGGTAGCTGTTTCTAAAGACTAGAGCATTAAATGTGAAGTTACTGAACATGGGACTCAGTTTACTGGGATCACTTCTTAAAAAAATAAAGAAAAACTTGGAATGGAAATGTGTGGGTTATTTAAATATTGACTAACGAGTTACACCTTAGTTAATTTAATTTTTCAAAATCATTTAGTATTTTATTAACTCTCTTCCCTTTCTCATTACTCTCACAAGAATGGATTATTAGTATCTTAAAACATAAGTCATCTTTCATATGTAGAAATCTAGCAATAAAAGCAAATTTTAATTATCTAATATAATTTATCTTTTAGTATAACTGTGGTTTTAATTCTCTCCAAAATTAAAACAAAGAAAAAAAACACCAACACTTCTCAGGAACCACTGCATCTTAGAATTTTAGAAAGAAAGCAATTAAAAACCAATACATCATTTTATAGCTAAAGTGACTGAGGCCTAAAGTAAAAAGGTGACTGTCC
>NW_006441071.1:25069795-25099208 GCF_000325575.1 Pteropus alecto
CCAAGAGAGAGTCTGTGGGGACTCAGTCTGAGCAGTTCAGAAACTGCAACATAGGCTGGGAAGGCTGACATCTGGCCTTGCATGTGAGATTCAGACAGACAGTGGGCCCAGTGGGGATCTGAGCTTCTACAGTGGGCAGAGAAGGCCACCCTGTCTTTGGAAAGTGCCAATGACCTCAGGGGCATGAGCAATAAATTCCTGTCAGCCTGAGAAAGTGGGCAAATCTGACCAACTCTGAATTTAGGTTTACCTCAGATACTCCTTAAGAAAGAACTTGGACAAGAGGGTGTCCAGTACAGTCCTTTAAATCCATACCCTACATTTAATGGTGGAGCCACATAACCCTCCAAGTGATTCCAATATTTTTACTTTACTCTATAATTCCAAGTCTTATGGCTGATTATTTAAAAACGAATGACTAGAATCACAAAGAGTATGATTGTGTGTTAGAGAATGAGGTTGAGAGGAGTGAAACAGTCTAGAAATGGGGTAAGTAAGAATAGCTATTAGAAATGGAGAAAAATTCAGTGGGAAATTAGGGCCTGACACCATGCTCAACTCTCTGTATGTTTAGAAGTTGGTTTCTTATTCAACAATAGATCTCAGTGTGATGAATTATTTTTTACCTCAACACTATTTATCTCATAGACACATTGTGAAGTTTGCGTGAAAATAAGCAAGTAGTAGATTTTGTCTTGTAAGCATCTAGAAACTTTTTCTGAAACAATCTAGGACAGAAAAGGGAAAGAAGGATGGAAACAAAGTAGAAAGACAGCCAATAATAGTAGAATCTCTCATTTTTATGGAGTCTCTTTTTAAAACTAAATGCAGAAATTCAGAATTTTACATTTACTAATTTCTTTTTTATCATGATTTGTTTTCATTTTTGTGTTTTTCTTTACTATTCCACCAGTAATCCCTGCCAGCATTATATCATCTTTAGTTTTAATAAATGTGCCTGTCTTGTTTCCATTTATGTTATTAGTACAAACATTGATGGAGTGATGACTCTGAGTTATCAAGGAAATTTCTTAATTTTAGAAAAAAATACTAACAGTAATGGATAAAATATGCTTTCTTAAACTGTAGTTTTAAAAAAATCTCCTAATGTAAAAATACTTTATTGGCTAATAATGCCAGATAAATAAAGAATTCCTGTATGTTGGTGAATACATTCTGGTCTACATATTTTTCTGCAGATCTGATTGTACGGAGGGTAATGTTCCAGTTTGCTGACCATGCCAGTCTCCAATAAAACTGTAGTTTCTATTGTGCTTCTATGCAAATCTTGAACAGCCAAATCATCTTCAAAATAGATATGCAGTTTTTAAAGATTATCTTTTAAGAGATAACTACCAACATTTTTCCACCCACATGTAGAAAATAACAAAGTAAAAGAGATATGGGTTTTACTTTAGGCAATTTAGCATTTTGATATTCTGAGCATTCTCATAATGAAATTAAATCCGGAAGGAGGTTTCTCATCATGATTTCTTGAAATGGTCCTTGTTCATCCATAATATTTCCCGTAATCACAAAGGTGGTGCCATGAGCAGGAAACTCCAACATTATTAAAGTTTCATAAAGCAAAGAAAATTTTAGGAATATAATGTTCCCAAACTGATAAAGGTCTTGAGAAATAATTTCAAGCAAAGCATAAATTACTTTCTGCTTGCCAAAGGGCAAAATTATTTAGTTCGAGTTAATGAACAGTTGAGTTTTAGAAAGTGTCCTTTAAAAATTGCCAGATCTACTGTCAAATGAGGTATATAGTAGGCACATGAGGCTATTTATATTTAAATCAATTTAAAAATAAAATTAAAATTTCATTTTTTTAGTTTAGCCATATTTCAAAAGTGTTTATTAGTCACGTGTGGCTAATGGATACTGCATTGGACAGTACAGATATGGAACATGTCCATTATCACAGGAAAGTCTACTGTGCAGTACTAAAGATATACCTAGATAGTTATAGAAAAAATAACTGATGCCCAAGAATATAATGTAATTATCCCAAAGTCACACAATTATATTTTTAAAGAAACACAGGAGGACACAAAGGAAGTATTAACAGAAGCCTCAAAGAAACCCAGTAGCTTCTGAAACTCCCTAAGTAAGGTTTAACAGTACGAACTCAGCTTTTGACAGGGCTGAAACTCCTGGCAGTTGGCAAGGCCTACCTGCCTGAATTTGGACATTTAAAACTTTATGTAATGAATTTGATAGCATTTCAACAAACAGCTGCCAGCTCCATATTTTTAGCCACTGCTGTACTTCCAATTATGTTTATCACTTTTGTATACAGGACACCATTCTAAAAAATGATGGTTTATCTGACTCCAGAGAAATCAAGAAATCTCGAGAGGGTGGTGGCTATATTTGAAAAGGTTGGTTTTTAAATGCATCATATGGACTGGCCTTTTTTTAAAAGAGATTCCTGCCATCACGCAATCAAAATATGAAATCTTTTCTCACCTTGCAAAAGTCAAAGACAGTGTCTGCATTTTCATTATTTTGTTGAAATCCAAATATTATTTTTCCATTCTCTAACTTGTTTTCATTACAGTGTGATCAACTATTGCCAAGGAAGGAAAGGTTAGATTTATCAATCAAAGTTTGCTATCGGCCTTCTAAATAATTGAACCCTCAGGAGAAACAATCCTCATGTATTCTTTTTCTGTTGTTTCAATATCTTCATAAAAAGTCATTTCAATATGTTTGGTCCTGTATCAGAGGTTCTGTGAAGTGCTTATCTTCCTCATAGGTCCAGAAAGCCTGTGGGTGGGTGGATAAAGATGGGTGAGGAGAGTGAGTGAAGGAGAATGGAGAGAGACTTAATGCTGAAATAAGGACAGTGTTCTAAAACCTCTTTGACTTGGGAGTATGGTACACGATACCATGATTAAGCTAGAAAAAAAAAAATTGAACAATCAAAGAGATGGATAACCTAAAGTCATGTGATTAACTTTCTTTCTAGAAATAAAAATTGCCCTTATTAATTCTCCTTCTCCTGTCCCAGAAAAGGCTTAGGAAGACCTGGAGGGGCATTTATTGGCAGAAATGAAAAGACAGCTTGAGGAGAATAGCCTGGAGCAGAGAGACCAAGAAATGAAGCCAGTAGATGGAAGGTAGATTTTTTTTACTCAGATCCCCAAGTATAAATCAAGTTTCTGGGAACTCCAAGTCCAGGTCGAAGAGGGCTCGTTTAACCCCTTCGCAGTCCCAATGGGAGTGGGAAAAGACTGCGCAGAGAAGGAAACGGGGCCATTGAAGGTACAATATTCATGATAGGATTTAACTTCCTGTCGTGATGATTCCCAGTGAGGGGCTCAAGGTTTCAAGGTCTCCTCTGTCAGATGGGGAACTGTTTGTAAACACTCTGCCTCTATCTTGCACTGTAGTAATGCAGACAGGGAACTTGATCCTATTTTCAGGTTCAAAGAGAAATTCCAAGTACCTAAAACATTTAGGAACATGACGGCATTTGTGTAAGATTTGGAGGTGAGGGATAGACATGGACTTTGATCTGTAGCAGCACCAACCTGCACGAACATTTCCCATTATTTTTTCTCCCTCCCTTCTCTCCCCTCTCTCTTTCTCATCTACTCTTTCCTGGACTCCAAGTTCTTACCCACAGGACTCCAAGTTCTTCTTCATTATGTGGTCCTGGTATCATGACCCTCCTGGGAATTATGAGGATGTTCACTTTTTATATTAAGTACTTCTTATTTTTCTCCAGCAATATAAGTCTTCCTTAAGAGCAATTACAGTGCCGGCTTTGAAATATATTTTGTTTTCTCCATCTCTTTATACATTAAATACTTTTCCTTGGAAACTGCCCCTGGCCTGATGTTTGCTCTCAGCTGGCATCATTTGGAAGCCAGTCCTCTGTCCTTGCCTGCTGCTGGCCTCCTGCAGTTCTTAGGTCTGCCCTACCTCTGCCACTAAGTACAGTACAGTAGTTACCTACCTCTAGGTCATAGGTTATTTTCTAGAGCTTTATTTATTACTTCAGCTTTCACATTCAGACCTCTATAATTTTGTGGACAAAAATGGAAACAAAAACAAAACAAAACAAACAAAACAAACAAAACGGAGTTCTCTGGAATGTAACCCACAGGGTAACCTGATCTTAAAATCCTAACTGAGCAGTTCATGGTGGGTTGTCATGCCGCAGACCTATAACTTAGTGAAAGGTTTTAAGCCAGCCCTGATCAAGGTTCTTGTGCATCTAGGTTAAAACACCTTTGAAATGCCAGAAGTAATATCCCCCCGGAAGCAAGTATTAACCCTCAAGAAAGCACATAATCTTGTTAACTATCCTGTAAACTAATCTCTTTGCTTTCTCCTACCTCTATATATGTTCTCTCCTTAATTTCAAATGCACGAAAGAAGCGGCAAAACTGTTTTTCTCTGGAGCATTTGAGATTTTGCTCCCTGACATATGTCATCAGTTTGGCTCAAACTCTTATAAAAAATCTCTACAGCTTTAGATACTTCTTTTGTTGACAGTTTATCTAGACTGATTTTTATATATTGGAATAGAGGGCCCAGATTCGTTGTTTTCCCATGTGGACATACAATTACCCCAGCTACCTTCATTACTAAGATAATGTTTTCTGCATTGCACTGAGTGCCACCTGTCAGAGATCGAATAACCACAAGTATTTAGTGTTACTGAACCCTATGTTTTGTTCCATTGATTTATCTAGATCACTGTCGCAATTATACTAGCTTCATAGTAAGTCTTGATACCTAGTAATGTAAGTCCTATAACTTTTTAAATCATGTTCAGGATTGCCTTGTCTATTTTTTGGCCCTTTACATTGCCATATACATTTTAGAATTTCTATCACCAGCGACCAACTACCACTACCCACAGTAAAACTTGGCTAGAATTCTGATTTGGACTGCATTGAATCTATGAACAATTTGTAGAGAATTTACATTTTCAAAATATTTATCATTTCAATACATAAACATGATGTATACTTCCATTTATTTAGATTTTCTTTAATTACCCTTATTAAGAATTTGTACTTCTCTGTGTCGAGTATTGTCCATGATTTTTATAGGGTCATATGTAAGCATTACATAATTTGGAATTAAATTTGAACTGATAGCTTTACATTTCTTTTTAAATTAAGTTTATTGGGGTGACATTGGTTAATACAATTATATAATTTTCAGGTGTACATTATAATTTCACATCTGTATACTCTATTGTGTGTTTACCACCCGAAGTCCAGTTTCCTTCAGCTACCATATATTTAATATATTTTCTAATTGTTTCTAGTATAACATTCTATAGTTAATTTTTTATTGGCCTTTTATTCAGTATACTTGTGAAATTATCTTATAAAATATATTAGTTTTTTTGTAATTTTTTTGAGATTTTCTATGTGTAAATTTTGTTATCAGTGAATAATACCAATTTTTTTTTTTTTCAATCGTTATGCCTTTTATTTCCCTTTCTTTTCCTTATTGCTTCACTTGGTCATCTAACATAATAGAGTGTATGATAGTGGTTATCATATTATTGTTTCCTATCTTGGAACAAAGCTTTTATTAACTCTGAAATTTTGCTGTAAGATTTTTATGTAGATACTCTTTATTAGATTAATAAAGTTTTCTTATTTTGCTCTTATTTTGCTTAGTTTTCTCTGAGATTTTAATATTCTAATGGTGAATTTTGTCAAGTACATTTTCTGCATCTGTGGAGATAATTTTATTTATTATTTGCTAATGCGATGAATTTTATTAATAGAATTTTGAATGTTAAACTACTCTTACACTTCAGTAATTTGCCTAGATATTTTATTATTTTTATATATTGCTGGATTTTAGATGTTTGTTCTGAATAAAAATTTTGTCTGTATACATACAAGAGTGATCTGTAATTTTTCTTTGATTTAATTTTATTGTCAATTTTTGGTATCAAGCTTATGCTAGATAAACTTGGAAAAATGTTCCCTCTTCCATTTCTCTGGATGAATTTTTCTAAAGTTGGTGTTTATTTAAATATTTGGAAGAATTTATTGGTGAGTTCATGTGGTTCTAGAAAGGTTATTTTGTTAACACACAATGCAATATACAGATGGTGTATTATTGAATTGTACACTTGAAACCTATATAATTTTATTAACTAATGTCACCCCAATAAATTTAATTTTAAAAAGTTTTAAATTTCAGATCCAAATTCATTAATAGACTTAAAATTATCATTTATATATCTCATGTATTTTATGTATACTATTTTATTCAAGTGATTTGACAATTTAAATATCAAATTTATTAATTTAAAACTCAGTATAATGTACTTTTGATATTTTTAATTTCCATAGGACCTATTATGACGTCCCCATTTTCTCTTAATTTGTTATTAGAAATTTAAAATCCTATTTATCTTTAAAAAATACTTAACTAGTTTTTTATATTCTCTATCACATGTTTATCTTCTATTTTGTTAAGTTCTGCTCTGTATTTATTATTTCCTTGGCTAATATTATGTATTTCTGATGGGCTTTTATTTCATGTTGATAGAAAGAGGACAGAAAAGTAGTATTGATATGTTACATAGTGAATAACAATTAATTGAATAACAATCAAGTACTCAAAAATTGTCTCTCTTTCCTACCTATGTCACCAGTTCCCAAATGTGCAATCAGATAGAGTCATGGGATGAAGCATGAAGAAATGATCTCTCGTAGTAATTATAAATATTAGAAGAATAAAATTATAAATAAAGAGGGTCTTCTATGACTATATTTAAAATATTTGTCCCTAAAGAACTTCTGGAATAATACTCAAAAGTTAAACATAGCAACATCTCCTGATAAGTAAAAAACTCACTAAAATTTATCTCATACTGTTATTTTCCTGATTCTGTTATATGATTCTCAGATTCGCAGAAAATTATTTTTATCTGGCCTTCACTGATCTTCTCATTTTAACTATGGGATCCGTGATCTCAAATTTTTAAAACTAAAACCAAGACATGTGGCAAAATAGTTGAAACTGGAACAGTCCCTCCAAACCCAGGGCCTATAACTTATATAACTGTAGACGGCAATATTAAATTTCTCTCAAGTTCTGGAGTAAACTTTTTCATACCTGCCAATCTAATTTGACTAACATATTGTTTTTACATTACATTGCATTAGTGGAAATTAAATGGTAAATTCAGTCAAATAGTCATTCCATACATCAAAAAGAAAAATCAGTCAACAAACTGTCTGACTGAAGCAAATGAAGAAAACAATTCAAGGCAAACAATTGTCCTAGTAGACTTATATAAATACAGTAGTGGTGTCATGTGCAGAATTAATCTTTCCCCACCCTTAACTGGGGAACACTCTGCTAGCCAATTCAGTCATTCAAATAATCCTGAATTTTAATATTCTAGTTTCATTTACTCTCGGTTAATGGTGACTGCCCTTCCTTCTCCTTCATCTGTCAATCAGTGGAGAATGTCAAAGCAGGAGAATAGTAATATTGGCATGTTGTAATGTACTGCCCTGAATTCTACAGCTTCAAAATTCTTAGACTAACTCAATGATGATCTTAGAGAGTCTGGTGCAGAAAGAATATGTGAACTGAATCGCAGATCATTGGTAGTCCCTTCCAGCACTAACATCCCTTATTTTGGGCTCTACTATATCATAAAATACTCAAGGAAGTTTTTCAGGGGTCAGGTGAAATATGGCTGGGAAGTAGGCACGCTGAGAACAAACACTGTCATCTGCAATTGACTTTAAAGTTGACTTGTCTTTTACTTGTAAACCAGGATTCAGTGTGAAGTCTGTTCTGTTAAACATTGAGAGAATCTGTTGGGGTGGGGGTTATGCCCAATTCTTTTGATTGTTTTTATACTCTAAATTTTAATGCAAGATTGTTTTAAAAATAGTTTAAGGATTATTTGAATACCGAAAGTGTTGTTTGTATTTTTGAGTTGCCAAATTTTTAGAACAAATTTGTGTTTTTGAAGTACTTAACTGTAGTGTATAGACAGCATATGGAAGGCAAGCAAAATAGATGGCTTTTTTTGCTTTGAAAGAACTCTGCTTGTCTATATAAGCAACAAGACATATTTCTCATGAAATAATGTATCCGGAAGGAAAGAAAGGAGATTTCCTTAGGTTAAGTTTATGATACCAAAGAGGACTCTAAGAATAGTTTTATAAAGATGATCTGTATTAAACAGAAGTAACTTTAGGAAGGATAAAACCAAGTCTTGGCTAATATTATGTATTTTCTGATAGGCTCTTATTTTTGTGATGGTAGACAGGGTATGGTAGAGAAGTAGCAATAATAATATTGACATGTTACATCAAGCTATTTTGTGGGATACTAAAAGCACTTTACAGAGAGCCAGCTCTCAATCATTTAGTGCAGTTCAATCAGTCTGTGGAGTATTCTTGTTCTTCTGCTTCCTTCTTTTTCTTGCCTTTTGGCCATTTCATGTTTCTCAGCATACCTGAAAGGAGGCAAGGTGAAAAGAGTGGGTTAACTGTCAAATCAATCCAATTTTCCATTTTACAGTACCTCTCACAGTATGAGTATAGATAGAGAGCTTTAGAATAATGGGAAATAAGAGGCTCTTGGATCAGTAATAGGCTCTCAATATTTGAGCAATCCCATGCTCATTTAGGAAGCTAAATAACAACTGAACAGTGTAAAGAATTAAAAGTATGTAAACTTCTAAGTCAGTAATTAATTAAATACTCATTCAGATAATAGACCTGGACAAGATTTTTTTATTTTTATTTCTTTACATACCATTAATGGACATTGGGGGAAATCTATTTACAGGTATAGGTATAGGTATAGGTATAGGTATAGGTATAAGTATAGGTATAGGGATAGGGATAGGGATAGGTATAGGGATAGATATAGGTATAGGTATAGGTATAGACATAGACAGACATAGACATAGACATAGACATAGACATAGACATAGACATAGACATAGACATAGACAGACAGATACAGATATTTTGGACTTTATGGATTTGTTAATCCTACACCTGTTTTCCCTCAAATCTATTCCCTTTGTTTCCTTGCTCTGCTAGCCCCTGGAAGCTACATATCCAAGCATTTACTGTTAATTGGCTTATGGTTAGGTGAAATGAGAATACCTGGCATGAAAATGGGGAGTAAGAAGAAGGGAGAAACCAGAGTATTTTTCTGTTTCTCTTTCTGTCTTGATAGTATCTCTGGCAGTAGTGTCATCAACTCTGGAGTTCCAGACCCTGAAAAGCCTGTCAAACAGGTGACCTGGACTCAGGGCTTTTGTGATATCACCCGCTTTCTTTGGCCTTCCAGCCTAAAAGGGTAGTAGTTTCCTGTTGTTGATAATCTCTAGATTGTCTTAGTATCCCTTGTTTTGTCTTATAGCTCTTCCATGACCTGTATAACCAATTCCTTGCACTAAATTCCCTTTATCTTAGCATGTAAAATGTTTTGTTTTTCTGATTAGACCCTTGGACACAATGGATAGGACAGGTTTCTTCATGACTCATTCACTAATCAATGGGTACCAAATAATTTCCAATAATTTCAATATCTTGATTTTACTAGCATTGATTAATTGTAATATCTCAGCCACCTTTAGGTTATCTCTGAGGTAGCATGACTTTGGAGATTTTGAGAGGTGTCATATACTTCCCACCACCACCATCACAAATTTTCCTCCTAATGTCACATGTAAAATCATCTTTTAACCTCATAAAATCTAAGAGGTGGAAGGGGGATTGTAACCATGAAATACAGCTTTTGGAATCAGCTACTAACATTTAAAGCATCAGTCACACCTCTATTTGTTCCATTACTCTCTCTCTCTCTCCCTCTGTCTCTCTGTCTCTGTCTCTGTCTCTGTCTGTCTGTCTGTCTCTGTCTCTCTCTCTCTCTGTCTCTCTCTCTTTGTCTCTCTCTCTCTCTACCTGGATTTGTTTTATATATATATACATGTATCTATACATTTGTTTTATATATATATACATGTATCTATACATGTATAGATACATGTATATATATACGTATATATATGTATAGATACATGTATATATATACATACATATATATATATACACATACATATACTCAGTATATATAATATATTTATAGTAAATCTTTGGTCTATATAAAACCTAGTAACACATATAATTTATAATCAACAACCCTTTGAGATATGCTATTACCAAATTTGATTTTTTACAAGATATTTTTCCCATGCTAGAACAGGTATGAATTATTCCCCAGTACAAGGGTTCCAAGTAAAGTCATTGATTTCTAAAGTCATTGTTTTTTTTTTTCTATAAATAAAATTCATTTGGAATCCTGATATAAACCACCAAGTTTGGCAAATATACAGTATCATCCAATACTGGGAACCCTTTTTCTGTTTGTAGTAGAAATCTGGGGATTCTACTGTACCAGAAAAGTGGAGAGAGACTTGGTCCTGATTTACAAGGATTACCCCTGCCAACACTCTTTGATCAAACCAAAATTATCTTGTCAAAGGTGGTGGTGATTCCGAAATATTATGATTTAGAATCCACTGCCTATAAGCGCAGCACATTTAGAAATCCTGCTGCACCATGGGTACTGTGTTCAAATTGCCACCACTTTCCTCTCCTTACCTCTCAGTGACCATACACTGAATTAGGATCAGATCATCCTCACTGGACCTTGACATGCACAGCATCAACCGATTGATATGCCATTAAACGTTTCACAACCTGCTCACTCTAAAAATGAAACCACACTTACAGTATTTGATGATTTCTGTGCTGTGAATGCTCCCACCATGGCCAATTTCAAGTTACCAGTGTGATGTCACTGAAGGCAGAGTTGGGAAGAGATGTACAATAGCACATTTTTATGTGGTGTTTCCATCATACAAATCAAATACAGGTGAATAACCTCAAGAGCATAGATAATAATAAAATTCAGTAAAATAGAAAGTGGTATTTTGAGTATTCATTAACTTTGTTCTCATATAATTTATTTCAAAGTAAGTATATGATTTAAATTTTAATAAGGGCTGTGTTCAATAACAAAATTCATGAAAAATTAACTGGCTCTTGCAGGAGAGTGTGAGCTAGCTGCAGTATACTTTGTTTATCCTCTTCTTAGATCCTCTGAGTGGCCTTGACTTAGGGATTGTCATCCTCATGGCCCATGGTCCAGGGCATGTTTTCTTTCAAAGAAATGCAAAAATAAGACTGCTTATTATGTTTCTTGTTATATGGAGAGCTAAAAGCTAGAAAGTATGGGGCTGACTATACTCCTATATAGAAGGGAATTGGAGCTGGAACATTTGTAGGGAAGCTTGTTTGAGTATAAAGCAGTAAAACACGAAATGAATGTTAATTTATTAATAGACTATTTTACTACATAAAAATTTTCAATAAATCATTCCACCATGAGGAAATGTTCCCACTGCCTCCAGCTGTTTCAAGATGTCCCAAGGGACTCACTTATTTTACTCCCTACCTAATGTGGATGGCAGTTCCCGATGACACAGTTACCCTTGATCTTCTTTCCAATATATAGCAATCTTTTTCCCACCGTCCTCTGGTACCTTCCAATTCTGCTGACTGTTCAATGCTTTCTCAGTTTCATGGGGCTTGGGAATCATCTTCAAAGTTAGTTCTTTTCTCTCTATTGTGCTTTATTAAAGATATCCTAGAGCCAAGTTCCCTAGCTCTGGAATAGCATAGATTTAATGGGACAACTGCTTTGGTTTTTCACTCTGTGGAACATATTAGACTCTAGGCTGTCTTGATTATGACCATTTTGTAAAACAGTCTTTAAGCTGTGTCTAGTAAGCCATTTTTTTCTAGCAATAAAGATTTCGTTGCTTGACTTAATCTAAATTTAGGATGTCTTTCTTAGCAGCACTATCGATATCACCTTGAAAATCTGCTTCTATCATCTATTTCAGAATGTTCAGTTGTCATATATGTTTACATATGTTTTAATCACAATTGTAGAATTGTTTCAACTTATTTTTCAAAGAAAATTTTGTGCTTCTATTAAAAAAAAAAGTGCTATGACAAGGTGTTTGAGAAGAGCAAGGCATTATAAATAATGAACCTGCCTATCTGTGATGATTAATTTTATGTGTCAACTTGACTGGACCACAGGATGCCCAGATATTTGGTACAACATTATTCTGGGTACTATAGTCTGAATGCTTGTGTCCCCACAAATTCATATGTTGAAATCCTAGCCCCTCAAAGTAATAATATTAAGAGGTGGGTCTTGGGAGATGCTTAGGTCATGATGGTGGAGCTCTCATTAAAACAGAGATCCCTTGTTCTTTCTGCCATGAGAGGATATGGTGAGAAGTCTAGGCCAAGAAAAGGGCCCTTATCTGATCATGTTGCCCCCAATCTTGGACTTCCAGTCTCCAGAACTATGAAAAATATATCTCTGTTGTTTATAAGCCATGGTCTGTAGTATTTTGCTATAGAAGCCCGGATGGACTAAGACACTGGGTATTTCTTTAATCACGTTTATGGTTGAGATTCAATTAAAAAAAAAAAAGTTTAAATTGAATTTATTGGGATTAACATTAATAACATATAAATTTGAGGTGTGCAACTTTATAATACAATATTCATATATTTCATTGTGAGCTCACCACCTGAAGTCTAGTCTCCTTCCATCACCATGTCTTTGACCCCCGCCCTGCCCTCTGGTAACCACCATTCTATTGTCTGTGTCTATGTTTGTTTATTTGTTTGTTTTTTGCTTTGGTTTTATATCCCACATATGAGTGAAATCATATGATTCTTGCACTTTTCCATCTGACTTATTTCACTTAGCATGGTACTCTAAAGATCTATATATGTTGTTGCAAATGGCAAATTTCATCTCTTTGCATGGCTGAGTAGTATTCTATTGTATATATGTATCACATCTTCTTTAGTCATCTATTAAAGGACACTTAGGTTGTGTCTATGGCTTGTCCACTGTGAATAATGCTGCAGTGAACATAACAATACACATAACTTTACAAATAAGTGTTTTCAAAATTTTGAAGTAGATATTCATAAGAGGATTTGCTGGGTCATGTGGTAGCTCTATTCTTAATTTTTTAAGGAAACTCTATGCTGTTTAACATAATGACTTAAAATTTAAATGTGTAGACTGAGTAAAGCAGATTGCCCTCCATAATGTGGGTAGGCCTCATCTAATCAGTTGAAGGCCTAGCTGGAACAGAAAAGATGAGTAAGAGGGAATTCTCTTGCTTGATAGCCTTTGACTTTTTTCCTGCCTTTGGACTTGAGCTGAAACATTGCCTCCTCCTGGGTCTTAAACCTGCTGACTTTGGAATGGAACATCATTGCTCTCCTAGTTCTCAGGCTTTTGGACTCAATCCAAGGTCTCCATCTTGCTGACACACCCAACTTGCCCAGCTTCATAATCCTGTGAGCCAATTTCTTATAATCTCTCTCTTTCTCTCTGTATATAGATACAGATATAGATATGATTTGTATAGATATGATTTGTGTGTATACACACACACACACACACATACATACATATATATACATCTTATTGGTTCTTTTTCTCTAATACACTGCCTAATACATTTAATCTTGACTCTATTAAACTCAGCACCCCACTACTGCACATACATTGTTTTTTATACAGTTTATTTATATAAGTCTAATTTCTTTGTTGAGTAAATCTTTGAAATAGAGGGAAGGATATTTTCTTTATATTTACAGCAATACATTTTTTCATCATAGTCATAGATCAAGATAATTATTTCAATGGACTGATTCATTCAAATTCTATATCCAACCCTGAAAATTATGGAGAATATTTTAAACCAGCTCTTAACTGCATAATCATTAGCCTTCACATTTAATCAATCATAGTTTACATGTTTGGCAAATTAAATTACTCTAAGGGAGCCTAAGTAGCTGTTTATATATATATATATTATACAAAATTACAGAGACAGGAAATTTGTTGAGATTCTTTTAGATACTTTTGAGTTTCCAAGATATTTTGTAAGATTTAGTTTACTTTGAAGTAGGATTATCTTCTGTAAATAAAACTCAAAGTTCTGAAGGGAAGGCACCAAATCAACCAACCTTGGCTCTACCAATGATTAGCTGTTTAACTAGTTCACATCTATGGATCTCGTTTTTCTTATGTATAAGCCCTGGTGATAATCTGATTATCTGTGTGCTTTTAGTGTATGTCTCCCTTAGGCAACAGTGTGAGATAAGCAGAGGTTTTCTTGGTATTTCTCCCTCATCTAAACTGATCTTACTGACTTATATTTTTCTCAATCTACCTCACATGTCCAGAGACCACATAATGTTCCTCCTAATCATCTCCACTGAGTGTGTGGAGGTGGGGAATCCAATACTCATTTGTCATAAGTGTAGATAATTTAAAATGGCTTCAAATGTTACTTTCTGAGTTTATATTTGTTTGTTTTGCATTTTAACAAGAATGACATTTTTATTTAGCTAAATAAATGAAATTTAAAGATTGAATTTCAGATGAAAAGTGTAGTTTGGGGCATTAGATGTTTTCTTGGCCATTTAAAGAACCTTCAGGGTAATTGCCTGCTTGGCTTAACTGTAATATTGAGAGAAGGGTCTACAATGTTACAGATATGGACTGGCCAGGAGATAGAGGAGGTGCTATCACTTATACTTTATTAATTTTTAATCACCTATTATGGACTAAGGATTGTGCTACTTTATAGATGTGTAGTGGTTAATGAAGACAATGCATAGAGCTTTGTACTTAATTGTGGCCATGGAGAACACAAATTTATCAGAGAAGTATTGAAGACTATGTTGCATAACAGTCATCTATTCTCAACTGATGAGTAGACTTAGAAACACTATTTAAAGCTAGATGGAAGATAGGAACAATTCTTACTTTTTACTTCTTACATCTTACTTCTACCTTAAAATATCTCCTTTTATTATTATGTGTCCATCCTATTTTTCTTTTGCTTTAAAGAAGAAAGGGAACTAAAAAAAAAAGTTTCATTGAGACATAGAGAAAAATAAAAAAATAACATCAATATGTTTTGATAACCAGTACCTGAAATTGTATAAGTAGCTATGAGATCAAATTTAACCAAAAAAGTATGACAAAAATTGATCATTTAACTATCAGCTACCAATATTTGATTGACCCAAATACCCAGAGCCAAGTATTATATATTAATAGTAATACTGAAATTTATAATAAAATGTAAATACATAGACTAGAGAAAATTCTTACATGGGACTTCTTTAGCTTCCTAAATTAATTCACCAAAACTTAGATACTGTCCTTTATAACACTGGAAATGGAAGCTTTACTTTTTAATAGGAAATCTGCATCTCATTGTAGAAATAGAACATTTTATTCCTGGCCTATACACACTTTCAGAGCAGTGGTTTTTGGAGTGCTAAATACTTAGCATAAAGACATTGAGTCTTGAAAATTCATTTCAGGCATGAGAGACCTACATATATATAGAAACAGGACTATTAAAATGAAATAACCACTTCCTGGGAGCAAAAGGCTATATGATGAAAACTCTCCAGAGTGATACCTTTTGCCTTATGTTCTGCAATCTTAAGTCTGCAAGTACAAAAAAAGATTGAAAAATAAGGAATAAATACAATTTATGCTGATTGTTGATAAAATTACAGTTTCTGGTACCAGTTGGGTCAACTACCAAGGAACAGAGTAACCAATTAAAGCAATAAAACACCAGATTTGTTAAATCATTTCTTAAACTTGATCATTAGGGTACCCTTCACACAAACATTACAGTTTTGTTTTATGACATTTTTCTGCTTTAACGGGAAGGAAGCGTGTGTCAGAATGGTAATTTTTGAACCCCAAATTTTGGTTTCAGTTAGTGATTTGTGATGTCATATATCTGATGTAAGCCTTCCAACATATAGGTAAAGTTTTCATTTTCAAATTTCTTTAAAAAAATTTAACAACGAGTTTTGGTAAATTAAATTTATAAAGTTTAAAAAAGCCCTACGTAAGAATTTTCTCTAAAGTATTTACATTTGATTATAAATTTAGAAGGTAGATCATGACCTCAGTTATTATTACTAGGTGCTTTCTGTTATACAAGATGTCCCTCACCTTAAAGGTCAAAAGAGTAGAGTGTGTTCAATTAAGATTGATGTGCACTTACACCTAGGTATTGAAATTTAGGCTTAACTCATATTTGTTCATGAATGTAAGCTTTCTCACAGAAGCGATGAGCAAATCTCTGGAATTCGAGTTGCGTTTAAAGTCAACTGCTAGGAAGATATATTCCAAAGAGTCACATGTGTTTGTGGATCAAATGGTCTCTGTGTTTCTATGAATTTTGGTGTGAAATGCTCAACTGACAGAACCTCAAAGATTGATTTATGGTTTATGGAGGAGAACAAAAAGGCAATGTAGCAGACATAGCTAATGAACCAATAAAGATTCATACTTTCCTCAGATTATTTGCAACTAGATGGCAGCCACGTGGCTACTGCCCCTGAATGAGTACAAGTGAGAATGATATGTACCTCTTCAGGAACTAAACAGTTAAGAAATAGATGTACTTTCTCTATGGTCTTTTCTCAAATACAGAATAAATGGGGAGGAGCCCAAAGACCTAAACAAGGACAGCATTCCTGAAGGCCATTAAACCTGATAATGCCAACTGGACTTTACATGAGTCAGAAATAATATTTATTGTGTGAAGCCACTGAACGTTGGAGGTTTGGTGGCCATATTGAAATATTAATTAATCTTCCTAATACAGAATTTGCCTTTTTGTTGATATAGCACTAGCTCAAGAGATTTAAAAGCTTTTGAAGATTATGCTTCAAATTTGCTTGTGGTCTCTCAGTTTATAGTGTTTGCGTTTGTGCTTTTCAAAACCCTATGAAGTAATTGAAGGGGGAAAATCCATAAGAATTTTACTGGGGAAACTGAGGCTTAGGAAATTTCCCTTAGGACGCACTGGTGTCACAGTGGAGGGAATGCTTCCAACTCATGCATCCGAATATAATGCCAATGGTTTTCCAGTGCTCTTCTGCTTGATCAAGCCTACAGTTAGTAGCTCTAATGTATCCACGATGGCTACAAACACATTCTTAAGGTTCAGCTACATGTTTCCTTTAAAGGTTGAAGCATATTATACGTACAGGAAAGTATGTACGTTATAAATGTTTGGCTTTGAAGATTTTCGCAAATTAAGTTGACAATGTAACCAGCACCCAGATAAAGATATTCTCTTCCAAATTTCCAGCTACTAATCACCCTCCAGAATGACCAGTGCTAGTCTCTTTTAACCTAAAAACTAGTTTAACTGCATTGAATTTTACATCAATTTAATAATACAGTATGTACTTTGTGACTAGCAATATGTTATATTGAAGAAGTTCATATTATTGTGCGTAGTTGAAGATTGTTCATTTTCATTGCTGTATATTATCTTCTTGTTTATATAAATCACGATCTATTAATGCATTCTACCACTTATAGGCATTTGGGTGGTTTTCAGTTTGAGTCTATTAGGAATAATCAGCAGCAGTTTGAATTCCACATCTTTCCAAAAAAGCACACAAATGACAAAACCTAATGCACAGAAATAAGACCTAAGAGAAAATGTCTCATGCTGGTATCTTCATTTCTACCCCAATTCTTTACATTTCAGTAGACCTATTTGTATAGGAAAGAAGGCTATTGGAAGGCATTTGGCATCAGTGTTCTGTCTGCTTTTACATATGGAGGGATCTACTTTAGTATCTTTATTACTTAGATATTCTTTATAGGTCTACCTTTCTATTTTGCTAAGCAGAAGAAGTCTTGTTTTAAATTTCATTTCATTTCAAAGATGAAAATGCCAATTTAATATAGACAAAAGAGCATTTGAATTCTGAAAAGTTCATTTTAATTTCTATCATATGGACTTTGTTTAAATAATTTCTTTGAGGCTCAGCTTTGTAATCTGTGTAATGGAATTTATATTCCAGCCTGAAAGATGTTTCAATATGCAAAAATCATATATGTGAAAGATTGTGGGAATCCTAAAAGCGTTACACAAATGTTGGTCATTATTAGGGAAAAAGTTCAAAGCAAGTGGATATTAGGGCCACAAATTCATGATAGCTAAAACAAATCTAAGGTCAAATCTGTCAAATTTTGCCTCATTTAATTTTCTCCTATCTTTCTCCTTTCTTCCCTCTTTCTCTCTTTCTTGCTCTCTCTTTTGTTCTCTGTCTTTGAGTGTACTTGTTAGTCTATGTTTATTTATTCAGATAACAAGAGAGTGAAAGCAACAGAGAGAAGGGAAAGGAAGAGAAAGCTATCCAGGAAACATTAAGCTTGAAATTCTTGCCAAAAACTAGACAGGCTCCCCACAGAGTGAGGTGTTATGGTTATTGACATCCATTTCTCCCCTCTCTTGAGATTCATAAACTGGCTAGATTTCCTCCAGTTTCCACCCTGGACAGTAAAGTGCCTGGGTGCATTGTCAGCATGTGATTACACCCTCCCCAAGGAATCTGCAATTTTAAGCACCCACTCCTCCCTGCTACAGCAGAAGTGCGCTGCAATCAAAGGCAAATTTATAGGTCAATGAGTTGAAAATTGGTTGTCTTTAAGTTTCTGATTTTTAAATACATTTTGTACAAATTGGTTCAAACGAAAAATAGGTTGCGATGGAAAAAAAAATGAGAGCTGCCACCTTGCATTAATATTCACAATATTGTCTACTTATTTTTAGTTTCTGGATTAATGTAGCACTGACTTGGCTCCTGTCTCTGTCAATAAGAAAAGGATAATAAAGTGGATAAATGCAAACCAAAGAATTTGTGGGCTGCATGATAAGTGTGATTTCAAGTTAAAAAAATGATGTTCATCTGGGAACAAACTAACTTAAAGATTTTAAAAGCCAATTTCAGCTCAGCTGCTGGGATTTGTTTGAAATCTACCACTGACTGAGGTGTGAAACTTACATTTGATACAGTAAATCTTGTCGACTGTTATTTTAAAGGACTGAAATATGCTTTTATAGCAAAATTGTCTCAAATAAAAAATACACTTTTACAATCTCACTCTGTCATAAACTTTCATGTCAGGTTTTGGCTCGACAATACATGCAGAGGACACATTATACAGGAATAGGAAGGAGGCATGCATAACAACTTGTTTTATTTTACATTGTGAGATGGAGACAGAAATGGTTCTATACCATTCATGTGATCAAAATATTAAATATTGCATAGTTGATCACAAATAACTAATAAGCATATTGTATCATAAAACTTTTACTATTACTACAGAGTAGATTTTTTATTTGATATACTATGATGCCATATATACAAGAATTCTATGAAATATGGTTATAATTTCTTCCCTGTACCATTTTTCCTGGAAGATTTATTAAAAACTTCAGGCCAACATTCCACAGGAGAGGGATATTTAATTATTTCATTCTCATATTAATATTTCAAAATTTGGGTTGTCTCAAAAAAGTTTTAAATAAATTGTATTGTAATTAATTAAATTTTAGCTTTTTCATTATCACAGATACTATTATTTCAAGTTTGAAAGCAGTTAAAGAGATTCTATTTTGTGAGTATAATGTCTGCTTATAGGGGTGTATGAGAGTGTAAGGCTGTAGGATCGAAATCATATCAAATCACTAACGTTAACCATTGGCTTATTATGTGTCAATAAATCATTGACATAATGCATGTCAATAGATAGCAATGATATAAAACAAATTGTCAAGCAATTGTCGTCTTAATGAGCATCGCTTTTTAGAGCATAGTAGTTTGTTTATTTACAGACCTTAGTCATTTGGGCACACTAAAACGGCATTTAAAACTAAAATAATTAGGCTCTGAAAAAAATAAAAAGACATTACTCACCTCTTTTAAAAGACACCAATATGACATGCTAATAATTTCCGAATCTTCTGCCTTAGATTTAGGCTTTTAAGGTTTCAGTATATTCACATATATGTAGATTCATATATAATATAGGATGCTTATAATATCCCTTCTCTTACATTGCCACCACAAAATGCTCTTAGGAAAATTCATACAAAATAAGGAATGTAAAAGTGCTTTAGAAGTTAAAAATCAAAAACCCTGTCTCGCGCCAAGCACTGAGTTTGGTATGCTTTTTACATTTATGAATCTGTTGACTGTTAAGACAACTTTGTGTGATTATTTCTACTTGACCTGAGGGTCTAAAATTAGGTTGTGATGATTTTCACTTGACATATGGGTGTTTAAAGGAAAATTCACAGTGTTTTTTCCTTTACTCACATTCGAACCACTGTGACGCCAGATGTGTGGGATTTTTCCCACCTGACCAATTCTCCAACAACTACAATCAAATTTTGACACTAACCAGAATTAGTACAGACTCCATAGGTTACAGATGCAGTCCCTCAAGACTGCTCCCTTACTTCAGATGCCAATCAAAAGTAGAGGTTTTAGGTAACCCACAGCTTTTGTCCAATTGGTGACAAATTGGAGATTCCCACGATCCCCTTTTCAGATTTGATCATTTGCTAGAGTGGCTCATAGAACTCAGAAAAATAGTTTACTTATTATTGCTGATTTATTATAAAAGATATTTTATAAAGGATACACATGAAAACTCAGATGAAGTGATACATAGGGTGAAGTTTGAAGGATCTTGAGTGCAGGAACCTGTCTTTGTGGAGTTGAGGTGCACCACCCCCCAGACACATAGATATGTTCGCCAACCTGGAAGGTATCTGAAATCTGTACTCTTTGGGTTTTATGTAGGCTTCATCATGTAAACATGATCGATTATTAATGTTACTTCCAGCTCTTCTCTTGTCTCTGGAGAGTGGGAGGTGGGACTAAAAGTTTCAAGCTTCTAATCATGGCTTGGTTTTTTTGTGACCAGCTCACAGACAGGAGCCATCCAGGAGCCAACCAAGAGTCATCTCATTAGAACAAAAAGTGTTTTTATTATCCAGAACATTGCAAAGGTTTGGGGAGCTCTGTTTCAGATGCTTCTAACATTCAGTAAATTACAAAGGTCTTAGGAGCTCTGGTTAGGAACAAGGGTCAAAGACTCAATATTAGAACAAAAGATTCTCCTAGCACCTCTATTTGCAAGGATTTTAGAAGCTCTGTGTCAGTCACTGGTGGCAAAAGTCAATACATTCCTTATTATTTTACAGTGGGTCTACACTGCTAAAGCATGGGAGAACTTGGCTTTTAATCTAGACTGTCATGATAAACTCAGGGCATTTTTCCATTATAAAAAAATTCTATCATCATTAAGATATTGTTTAATGGATCATTTTATTGAGATGTATTAATGTAGTCAAAGACTGCATTGGATTGTTATGAATTAGTTCTTTACAACAAAGAATTTATGATAATAAGAGAGACAAAATAGAAAAGCTGTTGTGATTTACCCATGTTATTAGAAAAATAGTAAAGTTAGTTATTTTTGATGCAAGGAAACTAGTAAGAGTTTAATTTGAATGCTTCTGAATTCAACTTGACAAAAATAGTGAGACATTTCTTATCTGTATGAACAGAAAGAATCTCAAAGCATAATTTCAGCAATTACACTCTTGGAGAGTCAGCCCATATGCCACTAGGATTCTCAATACATTTAACTAAGGTGGCAACTAGAAATATAAGACCAGAAAGATTTCGTTCATATTCCATCCAAATAAACAAACATTTATTGAACTCTTACTTAGAGTGAGATTCTATTTCAGAGACCATAGATAGACAGATGAATAAAAAAACAGTTCTGGCTCTTACTGACCTTACATCAAGAACATTTACAGTAGTATAGGATATACTCTATAAAGCCTGTTTCTCTGGTCCATCTTATATAAACCAGGACAGACTTTGGCTATCTACATCTTCCAGCCAGAGATCAAGACTTCTGTAGGAAAGACCCAAGATAATTTGCAGACATTCGCAGTATATTTCTGATTACTACTGTCTAAATTCCTAGACCTCTAGCACTGGCCTATATGTACCTATTGCTGTGGTGTCTACACACGTTTTACTCAAAATATGGCCTGTGGGCTAGGAGTATTGGCTTTACCTGGGAACTTATTAAAAATGTGAAGTCTCAGTCCCATCTCAGACTTATTGAGTCAGAATCTGCATTTTAACAAGATCCTAGATTTGAGAAGGACTTGTCTATACTACTCTGAGCAAGACAAAAATGAATTGCTAGAAGACTAAGAGATAGATGTAAAGAATGTTAGAAGATAATGATCTCTCCTATAATTAAGTTCTAACCGACAATCCAGTGAAATACCATAAGTGGGAAGGGGATAGTAGCTGTTATTATTTAGTGCATGGGGAAAGCTTCCCTGATAATATGACATGTGAGCAGAATCCCAAATGAAAGAACAACCGATGTGGGCAGAGAACATTCCAGGAACAAGGAACAACAAAATGCAAAGTCCTTTACCTATTTTATGAAGTAACACAATGGGTTACCATGGCACTAATATGGAAAATGTATGGAAAGAAAATACTCCTTTCTGTTAGAAAACTTCATGGAAAATCCTCCTCCATGAAATTATGACAGTCCATTTTATAAATAGTTGTATAATTGGGACGAAAATGGGCAATTGTTATTTTTTATACAGCAGTCTTTCTACACCTATTAAAGTATTTTATGTAATATGTATAGCAATGATAATTGGTTATGATTCTTAGAATTTCATGAATTACTCTAAATCAAGAGTGAAATGTAGTTATTTTGTATTAAGTACTAATATATTAAGCAAATCAATTAAGCATCATGCAGATATTTTCATGAGTGAGTTACAGCTTTTTTAAGGGATGAATAAAGTTTAAATTACAAAAATTTTGTTTTAGAAAAGAAAATATATTAGCTTGTATTCAATGAGGATAACATTTAATGCCCTCATAGATAACCCACAAAAACACACACGTATACTTTATTTCTTCAGAGACAGTAGAGAAGTCGCATCTATAAAACAAGAGTAGACTACCATGAAAAAAAGGACATTCTGAGAAAAAGATTTGGAAAATTAAAATATAGAAGTTTAAAGTTCAATAAAATGATTGAAAAATAAGCCCGAAATACTTCCTCGGAAAATTGAATAAAAAGATGAAAGAATAAAATACATGAGAAAAGAAACAGGATTTCAGGAGTTTCACCTATAAGGTGTTAAAGGCCAACAGAAATTATAAAAGGAAAAAAATTATCAAATAAATGCTATAAGGAAATTTCTAGAGTACATATTTTTTCAGATTGGAAAAGTACATTGAGTGCCAAACAGATTAATACATTTTAAAAATTGCTTAGATTTATCAAGAAATCTAAACACATTAAAGAAAAAAGGAAGTCCTAGAAGCTTCTGGTATTAGGTAAACGATCATATCAACTACAAAAAAAATTGATCATATGTAATGAAACAATTCAGCTGCCATTAGATTTCTTACTAAAAATCTTGTATTTTCTAAAGTAGAGAAGCGATGTCTTTAAACTCTGAGAGAAAAAAATTTCAACCAAGAATTTCATATTTAGGCAAATTATCAAGAGTGTTTGAGGTAGAAATAATTTTTAGATTATATAAGTACTTTAAATATATCTTTGTTGATCCTCCTCTTAGGAAGTTACTGTAGGATATGTGTTAGCCAAACAAAGGAATAAACTAAACGTGAGAAAGACATAAGATCTGGCAGAGGGAGAATCCAGACCAAAAGAGCAGTAGAGTTCCAGTATGACTACTGTACAGAGACTGAGAGAGTAGCAAGTACAGGATAAAGAGCTGCAAAGCAAAGGTCTTCCATGGGCAAAATGTAAGAGAAAAGAAATGCAATTATGATATACACTACAATGTCATCTTAAATAATATAAACTCTGACTTTCCATTAAGGGAATTATAATTACACTGGAAGAATGAAGGGAAAGGAAGTGTGTGCGTGTATGTGGGTGCGTATGCATGTGTGTGTATATACCTGTTGTGTTTGACTGGAGGTAGGGTGGCATTAATTGCTATAACAAAAATAAACTGATAATATTTGAAATTGATGATTAAAGAAATAGTAATGCAAACAAATTATTTAAAAATTTTATGTAAATGTGAAACAGCCAAAAGAATTAAAGTCTTTTGGGGAGGATATTGGGTAATAGAAAAAGTGGAGGGGCACTATTTAGGTTACAAATCTTTAGAAAAGTCATGACTTAAAATCATGTGTATTCATTACTTTAATACAAAATAAAAAATAATTTTAAAAATAAGTAACCAAGAGAAATGTTTTTGTCTACTACTACAAATGTAGATCATTTTTATGCTATCAATATTAATGATTTTGAGACAAAAAATGCAGCATGTGCCTATGAAAATGATCCTGCTTCATATCTTCATTTTTTGTAAATTACATTTGTTAAAAAAGGAAGGATTTTGTTCTATCACAAGGAATTGGGTAAAAAGTTTATAGGATTTGAATGTATGGCATCTGCCCAGAGGGTTATAAATTGTTCAGGTTTTGAACAATTTGCTAGAGTTATTAGTTCAGTAGGTGGATAATATTAACTAAGGTGATTACAATCCAAACATTGCTGTATTTTAATTCATAATATCAAACTGGCCCTGAGGGAAACTGTGGTGTGTGCGTGTGTGTGTGTGTTAAGTGTGTGTTTATTGTATATAGTAGAGGACTGAGAAGGGAACAGAATGACAAGAATCACATAACTTCCCTATAACCCAGGGATTACTATTGATGCTTCTGATTCCTAGGGTTAACGGATGAATTATGTTCCACTCCATAGCATTGTTTACTTTTAGGCAAAGGCTATCAGAGGAAACTCTTTCTTTGTGTCATTAAATCGGTCCAGTGGCTCCTGTCTTTTGAGGTTTTACCAGTTACCCTGAGAGTATTTCTGCAGCATTTCTAGTCTCTTTCTCTTTGTTCTCACCCTAAGTGGTGCATGGTTTGCTCAGGCCCCTTCCAACCTACTTCTGTCATATTGCTCAGAGCCGCCACAGGAGTGAGCTTCCCCCCACATTGGTAGACAATGGGCCTAATTTAAATCCTCTCTCCTGAATCATGGGTCCAGCTTTCAACCCACCTCTTAATCACGACACAGACCACTTCATCTGCCTCACAAGATTTCTTCCTAATTCTTTTGTTAAGTGCCTTTATTTAGTTATTTTAATTGTGTTAGCATTCCTGTTTGTTTGATTATGCTTTAACCTTGCAATTATGATTTTTTTTTAAAGTATACCACATGCTATGGCACCAAGAAATGGGTTGCTGAGTGTCAAGTGCTCTGAAAATATTTAGAGGTCAATTACTGTCTAAAACACAGCACCTGTAACATTGATTTGCAAGATAGATGTGCTTTTAAAACAAAATACATTCATAAATGGTCTCTGTAGAAATAGCTTATTTTATGCTGTAAGACAGGGAGGGTACTGGAATGTTGAAAATGACTGCATAATAGGTACCTAGTTCCCTTTGGAGTTACGTGGAAATGTGCAATTGGTTAACTATTTATCACTATGCTTAGAAAAATCCAATATCAGCTTTAATCAAGACCATAGAACCAAACTTTTTTTGCAGAATACTGAGTCACAGGGCAAGCTAGTATGTTTGTTTTTCTGCAATAAGCCCCCAATCCTTGCTGACTAATTGGGTAGTGACATATAACAAGTATTAACTTAATTCAATTCAATCCAATTCAATAAATAATCTCGTACCCATTACATTGTGCCAAGTACACCACTTGCAGTATAACTTGACTATAACTCAGATTCTGTCCTGGAGGATTCATAGTCTGGTAGGAGGAATAAACATGTGATTAATTAATCATAAAGGTTGTGACAGATATAAGAAAGGAGGCACTGTGACTACCACAGGGGCAACTTTCTGTACCTGAAGTTAACGTGTGCTTGCAATGTATATTCAAAAATTTAAAGTTCTTATTTTGAAACATTTTTAATATATATTTTTTTCTACTCATGTGTCTCTTCTCAGCATTTTCTAGTGATTTTGGATTCTGCAGCTCACAAAGTAGTGGAAATGGAATGTATTTTCTGAAGTAAAACTTAATGGAATAAAGTGCTAGGTCTCCACGCAGGAGCTTACTATAACCAAAATGCACTGAGCTTTAATGTCTAATTCACAATGTTCTCCCATTGTTCCTGAGCTGGCATTGTCCAGAAAAGCATCATCACTTTTGTATTTTCTTCTTGAACATTAACATTGGCAAGAGTAGCCTGTAATGCAATTATGTTGGTCCTTGAGTGTCAAAGGGTAAACCTCTCTAAAGCCATTTAATCAAGAAGGCAAAATGTTAATAAGTCAATATTGTGGATAAGCAAGGGGAAATTTGTATCCTGAGCATCATCCTGTCTGCAAAACTGGGTCTAGTATGTGGAATAGCAATATGAAATGTGACTTGGTTTGAGAGTAATGTTGGGTGACATGCTTGGCCTGATCAAGTCAGCAATTGAATATAATCAGAAGAAGGCGTTGTTTAAAAGTGTTTCTCTACTTCACTTCGGTGGAATACAATTCTACAGAACATCTTCTAAATTAAGAGGCTTGTGTATGTTTGGCCTAATTAAATATTTAATCAAATATCGTCTACTTATTATTTTCACTCTATAATTTTCCATAACACCGAGAAGAATTGCCTAATTTTTAACATATCTGTTGACTTTCTTGAAATTGAACACTATTGTTCTATGCTTCTATCCATCTTTTGGTTGTCATAAAATCTCTCACACTCTCCTCACCTTCAGCTTCGCTGGGAAAACCAAATGGAATTAGTAATCACTCACAGCATTTAGGAGCTCAGCTGACCTGAATGAAAAGCTCAGGACACATCCAGGTTGAAATATGAAAATGTTATGCCTCACTGTGATTTTCACATATTTCCATTTCACTCCCTGCAACCGTTTCTTATTCTTAATCAGAAAGAAAATGCGAACAGATACATTATGTAAGATGGTGGAATAGGCATTGGGCACCAGGTAGAGGCCATTTAATTAAAAGGTGTAAGATAAATAGACTGTAAAATTCAGCTAGTCCTATATAAAAAATAGTCTGCTTAGTAGAATTGAATGATGAGCTAACACATGTGAATTTCCAGAGGAAAGAAAAACAGCTTTGAAACCCTATTAGCTTTGTTTTGACTTTTATTGTGCTTTTGGTTCAAGATTATTGGCTAAGTAAAATGTTTTAAAAATGAAGAAAAGAAAGAAAAAAGAGATGGAAGAAAAAAATCAATCATATGAGTGTTTGGTTGCAGATTGCAATCAAAGAATATTATTCTGATTTCTGGTCTAATTTTTTAAATGGACAACAGCATATATATATTTTTAAATTATTTGTAAAATTGTTTCAGTAGTGCTTAGGAACAAGAAATGTCTGGACTATGGCTTCAAAATAGCTTAAACCAGATTTATAATAACAAAGAAGCAATGTTATAGAGAGGAATTTCATGATGTTTGCTAGGGGGCACTGCAAGGCCATCTTTGCCTTGTTTGTTCCTTTGAGTTAACGGTTGGTCCATTTTAATTATCTGTGTTTCGGTTAG
Source organism: Pteropus alecto (assembly GCF_000325575.1). Classification (NCBI taxonomy): domain Eukaryota; kingdom Metazoa; phylum Chordata; class Mammalia; order Chiroptera; family Pteropodidae; genus Pteropus; species Pteropus alecto. Next base: position 25,097,381 of record NW_006441071.1, read on the forward strand.
AAATGATATATTACATTGTTAATTACAAAGTTTTCAGCTGCATAATGGTTTTTATCTAACTACTTTTGACTTTGCATATTTCCTATGCCCTTCAAAGTCTCCCTATATTTTCTGGTGGGATTTGAGTAAATTGAAAACACTAGATTATAGTGGGGGGTTAATCTAGGGAATAACTGAATTGTACCTCCACTACAAAAAGGGAGATTTGTTTTCTCCTAAAATAGCCAGGCCTGAGGACATCACAGAGTTTGATGCTGAAAATCTGAATCTTGGCGCTCATATGCTAAGAAGCAGTCTTTCTGTTTTGAAATAAACATGAGAGAATTCTGAAAACAAGGCGCTAACCTTCCTATCATCAGCAGGGCCTCGTTTACCGATGACCACAGTGTGATTAAATAATAATATTAAAAAGCACCTGGGGACAGGACAGTCCCATCAGTCTTAGTTCAGAGATTTAAATTTTCTGAGGGGAAAAAAAATGTTGTGCTCAAGGCACTACTGCTTGTACATCAAAGCACCATTTTTGAATCAGTTTGGGCTTCTTCAGATGCCATTTGTCCACAGTAGAGTTCTCTTAAATAAATTGTATTTGATATTTTCACAGTCCAGTTTCAGCTGAATCTTTTGTCCAAATTCTAAGAAATTAAGATAGCAACTTTCTCCAATAAAAGGCAGACAGAGAGTACTCATATGGTTAGCAGTATATAGAGAATTCCAACGTTGAATTTCCATAGTGGTTTCAGACATACATAGCCTTGACTCAGGTTATGAAAGACTAAATCAATGATCTGTTTATAAGTACAAGTAGCAGTCAGTAGATTCTTGCAAGGAGATGGACCACCCAGATGGCATATACTGTTGAGTTAAAAGCAGTCCTTCTTAGAGTAGCCACTCTGTGATGACCAATGGACATGTCTCTAAGTCATACTCTAGCCATCACATACATTTAGATTATTTTTGGGTGGTTAACTTTTACCTACCCAGTCTCAATTTCTCTTTTACTTTCTTACTAACACAATCCCAGTTTTACTGAATGTGGCAATTACCCAGCTAAAAAACTAATTTTTCTAACCTTCCTTCCAGCTAAAGTTTCCCTAGTAAAACAATTCTGACCAATTAATTTGAAATAAAGCTTTTGGTTAGTTCTTCTAAGAAACCATTTCTAATGGGACGAACTTGGCTGACTTTTCTCTTAGCCTTTTGCCTTTCCCAGTCTCCTTTATTTCTGAACATAGAATCAGTAATGAAGCAGAACAGGTTCCATCTTGTGACCATGAGTTTACAAGCACATGGTGGAATGGCTTAGCACAATAATAGGAGTCAGATTTCTGGTGATAATTATGACAGCACTGAACTACCTATCTCACTCTAGACTTCTCATTACCTGATAAATAAAACCCCTACCCTCTATAAACCACTGACATTTCAGTTTTCTCTTTAATGCAGCTAAGTTAAATTCTTAACTGATAAGCACACTTTACAGCAGAAATCTGAACAATTGACATAGCAAACAATAAACTTTAAATTTCTTTAAAGTTGCTTATTTTCTTTTGAAAAATTCAAAAATTTAATGGTTTATGTCATAATTTTTTTTATAAAACATACTTAAAATCAAATCAATGATTCAGGCAATTGTGTGGCATTTAGCTCCTGACTTCTGATAGCACATCACTACAATATTGGAATAAAGGTCTAAAAACAATTGTTGTGAGAAATAAATAAGATGAAGCTAAATCACCTAACACTGTGCCTGACATATAGTAAATACTCAATTTGTATACCATTATATTTTACATAAAATATTATTAATTTATATTAATAAATTAAT
>NW_006441071.1:25099246-25110877 GCF_000325575.1 Pteropus alecto
ACATTATTTTCTACATGTAAGTGTATTATATATAATATATATTAAAATACTCATTAGTATTCATTCAACAATATATTTTGTGCCAGATACTGTTCCATATGTAAGTGGATGCAATGGTGAATAAGTTGTCTTGAGAAAGTTACAGTCTATTATGCTACAGAGAACATATCTTTGAATCTGTAATATATTGAGTACTCATCAAAGGATATGAATGGAGAAGCAAATTGATGCTTATAAATGTAGGTAAATTGAAAAAGACAACTTTTATATTTCTTTTAGAAAGGATTACTTGCCCAAAATGCTAAGACCTAGCCAGATTCTTCACCATATCTATAATAACACAGATAATAGCATAGGTAATAATATGAATGTAAATGGTGTCCAGCATACCTTGGAGACATCATCACAAAATAGTTGCCCTAAGCAATGGGCCTTCTGGACATAAAATTATTTATAGTTCAGGAATTCTGTGTCCAAGGCACTCATGTTATCTGAACTGTGTAGCCACAGTTTTCAGCAAATTTCTTGTTTCTCTCAAAAATAAAAATAGGATCTTACAAAGAAGATACATGGCATTAACATTAATATATTAATCAAATATTTTCTAGTGCTCTGCCTTCCAAGCATGTGTAGGGTTGCATTCCCTGGTATTCTTGTGTCTGGGTAGAGTCACATGGTTATTTTTGGCCAATAAGTTGTGTGTGGAAATGATGTAGGTCACTTACAGGCTAGGACATTTAGTAGCAATGTGAATGAGACACTGAAGAGCTCTTTTTCCTTTAACACCACTCAATGACTATGATGAGCAGTCCCCCTATCCACTCATGAATAGATATGTAGCATAAGCAAGAAATATTATTATTATTATCATTATTAATATTATTAGTCATGTGATTATTTGTTCATGCAGCATCAACTGGCTTTATCTTATTTGATACTGTCATGGACATTACATCAAGGTCCTTGAATCATTGTTCAAATCTTCCTCAAATTATGTTAATCTTATTTCCAAATTACATCTTTATTTTTGTCCTCTTCCATGATTATCTTTTGCCTGACTCTTTGCTAATCTCCTAACTCTTTTATCTACCCTGTGACTCACAAAGTAGTCTTCATTTAGAAAATGAGAATGATAGTCTTTGGATATTAATCAATCTGTTGTTCCCACTGTAGCTGGTATAAAATCAAAAATTTCTACAAAGATCTAGCAGGTCATTAAGCAGATTCACCCTGTGTAATCTGCATAATTTTTCTACAGTTCAGTTATGTTATTGATCATTTCGTTTATTAAAAACATCTATTTTTTTAAACTTAGGGCTGTTCCTTAAATTCTTCCACCTTCTTGAATTTTTTTTCTGTGCTGTTTTTTCTCCACTAGAACATGAGCTCATGATGACAAAGACTATGCCTCTTTTGTTCAACATCATAATCCAGGTGACTGCTACTGCCACATTGTGGGCACTAATGTTTTTCTGTTGAATGAAAGACTGAAGAATAAATTAAAGAAAGGAAGAAAATTTATAAATCCTTCTGAAGATTTGAAAAGTGACTTCTACACTAACAAGAAAATTTAAAGCAGAAATGGGGCACTTCAAATCAAAGTGCCTCAGAGCAGGTGCATATATACTAGATGAAGTAGACCAACTGGAATTGTAGTCAGGAGCAATCTAAATTAGAAAAACCAAGTCAAAGAGCAAAGTCATGTTCAGAGATATCCTCTTAAGTTTATGCAAGTTAAAATAGATCATATAAAACTGTAATTATCAATCTGGATTAAATATCTACTTTGACAAACAAAACTTGAAATCCTTAGCTATCAAACAGATGGTAAGTTCCATTTGTAGGGCTTCATAAGTCACCTGCTGCCAAAATACAGAGATTGGCTGTTGTTTGGACCAAGAAAAGACATAGCATATAACTGATACACAAAGAAAAATAATCTAGGATGTTCCATAAATGAAGAAAGTCATGTTATGACTTTGATCTAGATTTGATATGATAAAAAACAAAAACAAAGAAAAGGGCCAATGTAGCAAAATATAAAGGAATATTTAAAAGAGGTTAAAAGCCATTTGACTATGAATTTATACAGTATCTGAGGAGTCACAAAATTGTCATATAAAAAAATTAATTCTTTTATTGTCACTGAAGCTGATGAAATGGAAATAGATTTTTGGTTGAATATCTTTTTCTGATGAAAATGGAGGTGTTTAGAGGCCATTTAATTTATAATGGCACTGGATGGAAAGTCAAGAGAACTGGTTATAATCATAGCTCAATGTTAAACACATGACTTTAAAAATAGTACCGTCTCTAGGTCTTGGTTTATTCAACAGAAAGTGAAAACAATAACATCCACTACACTGCAGGTCTGCAATGAAGATTGAATCAGATAAAATAGGTGAAACTTGTTAGCAGAAAATTCGGCTTATAGAACATATTTTTAATACATAATTAATTTTTTAGGTATCTTTTAGGGCAAGCTGAGTTGAAAGTATGTTATGACATCCCAACAGCAACAGCACTGGAGAAAGGAAACAGAGATGGAGGGTGGGTGATAAACCTGGCTACTGAGAAGCAGTAACCGACTTCTACCATGCATTGTGACAAGGTCATGATGAATTCAGCTTCATTCAAGGAAGTGTTTATGTATAAGGGAGTCTCATCAAGTAAATGGAGCAGAGTGGCCAGGAATTCCAGGAAATAATCAAGGTCGAGACTCAGGAATATGGTTCCAAGTAATCAGTGCACTCAGAAGAGAACTGAGCCAGTGACTGAGAAGATGATGAACATAGTTCCTCATTCTTTTTTCTTTCTGATCTCAAATTGTATGATCTCTACCAATCTATCTTCATGGTTACCGATTTGTTCTTCTCTCAAATCTCATCGATTTCTGAGCACTTCTAATAATTTTGTTATTGGGTTATTGGACTTTTGAACTCCAGAATTTTCTTTTGGTTCATTTAATAATTTCTATTTTCCATTGATATTCTCTAACATTATCATCATACCTTCTATTAATTCTTTAAGCATTACTTCGTTTAGTTCTTTGAACATATTTATAATCGCTACTTTAGTCTCTGTCTGCTAAATACATTTGGGCTTTCTTAAAGGCAGTTTTTGTTGCCTGTTTTATTTTTCTTTTAATTCCGAATATGTGTTATACCTTCTTATTTATTTGCTGGTCTTATAATTTGTAATCTTTGTTGAAAACTAGATATTTTTATAATATATTATAGCAACTCTGATACTGTCACTGTTTGCTAGACTACTTGTTTTTTTTAAATTTTTTATTATTTTATTTATTTGTTCTTTTAGTTACTTACCTGAACTAGTTCAATGAAGACTATTTTTCCTGAAATGTGCAACTTTTGATATGGCTTCTCAAAGAGCACAGACTTGGGGATGTACAAAATTATCCTGACTCCTCCTACCCCACTGAGTAGGTTCCCAGGTTCTCCTTGACTGTCTCTTTTCATGAACTCTCTGTCAAGCTACTGGCTTGGTCTGCCTGTGTTGGCATCATACCCAGCAGTTAGCCTCTGCTAATTTCTTGCTCATTATTCTATTGTTTTTGACAACATCGTCGTAATTAAATGACTTTGAAATCTGATCTAATTGTGTCTGAACAGAAACATTATTATAACTTCTGTTTGCAGGAGTAGTATTTGTGGCCAGATCTTAAGGTTTCCTCCACTCCCAAGAAGGTTCTTCTTAGCTGTTTTTTTCCTTTATTATTTCTGTTAACCTTCTAGCTGTTTTGCCTTTTCTGAGTGCTTTTACAGAGCTACAAGCTCCCCTCCTAATTACTCACTACCAAAATTTCCATTGTGTTCTGCTGTGCCCCTAGGCTTGAACTTCTCCACACTCTGTTCCATATAAAGTGAGTCCTCTTAGAGAGAACTGTGGACTTCTTTGTTTTTATAGCCTTCCTCTTCCCCTGGGACAGAACACAGATGCTACTGTTCCAGAGTTGGGGGTAAGGACAGACAGCAGTTAGTTCCTCTTACAGAGACACCCATGTTCTATGAGCAGAGTTCTAGACAAAGTTAGCATCTGATGTTTTCAGCTTACTTACCCAGTTGTAGCACTTTTGCTATATACATGAGCTGGGACAAGGATGATTAGGGCCCAGCATTCTTAGCTGTCTATGCCTAGTATAGAACTTCTTTCCTATGACAAGGTACTGGGTGGAGAAAGAAAATCCCCAATTTATCTGCTATTTTTGAATAGAATAGAGCTTCTGCAACTTGGAGCTAGGGGAGGTAGGGAAGAGAAATACTGGTGACCTGCCCCTTCTGGGGAGAAACCATAATTCTAGTTTTGGAGCTATGGTGAAACAGAACCCCATATTCTTAGCTTTACATGCCTATAGCAGAACTTCTCTCACTGTGACCTGGGAAGGGAAAGGAAACATGTCATGGCTCAAATGTTACTGACTCTTTCTGTTCTTACCAAGTTTAGTAGATTTTCTTAAGTAAATGTTTCTCCATTTGATGTATGACTTAAGGACAACTTCTAGAGATTTAAAAATTTTTAATACTTTTCACCAATTATTGTTGCTTACTGGGGAGAGTATCCACAAAGCACCTCACATTGCTAATCTAAAAATTCTTCTGACCTAGTATATTTTTTAATATATGTATCACTATTTATAGCATCCTTATATTTAAATACTTTTTCTATCTCTAATTATATTTTAAAAAAAATTTTTATGCCAGAGCATACATCATCATTTATAATATATTGTGATCACTTTATGTTGAGTGACCACCTCCTCCAAGAGTTCCAGTTGGGAATTGAGACATAGCCTTTTCTGCTTTCTTATTTCCATCCTTAATTGAGGTTTCAGCCACAGTATTGGCAGGTAGTAAATGTGGGCATAAACAGAGACTAGAGAACAAGCCACACTTTTAATTTCTAGCCCTATTTTCCAATTTCTTCAAGCTCATTTCTACAGTCCAGGAGATGTCTCTGTGTTTCTCCTCTGGTGGGAAAACAACTCACATGTCATCAACCTGTATCCTCCATCCTATGTTTTTGTTTCATTTTGTTCTGTTTTTAAATGAAAGCTTTGTGTTAAATCCACAGACTCTGGATCTTAAGCCCACAATGCCTTTCTCTATCAAAAATCACAAACATTGCAAATCACAAGTGTTTTTACTTACAATAAATTGTCTTTTCATCAAGTTTTCAATAATGGAAGAAAAGAATGTGGCTGTTTATTCCTTAAGGGTGAAGACTTACAGAAAGTTATCACTATTGCCCAACCATTGGGAGTAGGGAAGAAAATGAGCACAAGGAAACTTGGACCAAGAAATGTCAATTAATGTTTCAACATAGTCTCTCGCTATTACTTCACAATTATTCAGCAAATCATATGGCTTTTTTATTTGGAGGAAGGGGATTGTGCGATGGTAAGGAGGAGAGAGGGTGGCTGCTAGTAAAATCTCAGTTGGTTCCTTTTTTCTATAAAAACAATATAATTTAGAAGAGAAGAATAAAGGAGTGAGCTACTTTACTTACATATGTTTTCTTTTAAATAGTGATTTATAAGACCTGTTTTTCCTTAGTTCTTTTCAGAGTTTCCAATTTGTATGAAGAATCCAAGCTTCCTAAATGCCTCTGACATGCTCTGTTCATCTTTTGTGCATTCATAGAATGTTGTGGTTTTACCCAGTTTGCATAGGCTTCAGTTGTACATTGTCATTCTCTGCTTTTTTTATATGACCTGTACTTGATTGCTGCATGCCACATTTTTAGTATGTCTGAAAGTCAGCACCATGAGGGCAGAAAGGGCAACATTCCCCTGTAGAAAAAGCTAAGAATTTATTACAAATCATTTTTTCTATTAGGAAACAATAGGGAATACTTTCTTAAAAAATAAAATAAAATAAGAAACCTGCCAAAGTTGTTAATCATTTTTTCCTCAGATCAGAACACCCAGTGGCTCGAAAACCAGGAGGAAAGCTTGAGGATCATTAAATCTTGCGGTAGGATAATATTTTTATATCATCACTGATTAGTTTCTCCTGTAATGTCCAACTTTAGTTTTTAAACTGATTCAGCTAGTCTTTTCTCTGGTCAGTGAATCAAGGAAGGGATTTAACAATAAAAACTAGGGTTAAGGGGTTGTCTCTTCCTGACTTTTGATTTTAAAAAATCTGGATCCTTAATGAAATAGGAAGTACTTGAGGCATAGACAGAATATTCTGTAGCATACTTTAGTAAGAACAAAACTTTCTTGCTGCCCACTCCAAGAATAAGGAGAGACGAGTAATTCAACATTAGTGAGTCTCACAGAGCAGATCTGTGCCATCTGCATAGGCTGATAACTGGAGAGGTGGAATGGAGAGGCAGAAAATCCCCAGATAGGCTTAAGCCATAATATCTGGGTAGATCCTACAGAGACAGCAGGTTTCCATAATAAAAGAGCTTTTTTTTTTTTTGTCTACGCTTTCTACCTATCCAATGAATTTCCTGTACCCTAACATATAGTTGTAATAGCAACAGAATAATCTCCATGGACCCAAGATTGTGAATCAAGGGTGTGTAGAAGGGAAGAGAGCTCCCAGATGTGCCTAGACCATGTGTATAAAATTAAGTGATATGATCTTGGTCATCTGTCTTGACGAATAATTGAAATTCTAACAGGACTATGGATATCTCTGCAGGCCATTAGTGTGGGCAAAAGACACAAAAGCTCAGATTCCTTGGCTTTCTATATTTGCTTCATTGTCCCATAAGACTGCTCAAACTTGGAATTGGGGCCAAGAGCCGGGTCACTACTGGCCCAACATCAAGCCTTGAGGAGTCAGGGAAATACTGGGAAGGCGGCGGACTAGGTAAAAACTGGGTTTGCCTCCTCTCAGGTCCGCATTGAAATTACAATCATATTATAAAATAATCAATGTGGAGAATCACCTGAAGTCCAGCTGATCGTAATATCTACATCTGATAATATAAAGAAGCCACATTGAAGCTGGTAGGATGGGTAATGTCACGAATTGGGCTGGACCCACACCCACAGGTGGTGGAGGATCACCAGGAGGGAGTTCCAGGCTGCAGAGGCCCCTCTGAAGGAGAGAGGGATCCTGGCCTCATTCAGGGGTTCCCCAACATAGAGTCACAGCCCAGGGAAGAGGAGATTCCAATAACTCTGACTATAAAAACCAGAGGGGATTCCAGCTATCTGGGCTAGACAGAAGGAGACTGAAACCCTAGAAGCCCCTTTGAAGGACCTGCACAGAGAATTTCTGACCTGCAGACACTCACCCGGGACATCAGCAGTGGGTCAGAGGCTCGCACAGGATTCATACTGAGAAAGTCTGCATTACCTAGCGCCAGAAGGAGAGCTAGAAGCGGAGCCACCATTGTGCGTTAGTCCAGTCCCCCTAACGGGCAATCTACAGACTGTGCCAGCTTGACTGTGCAGACCCCTCCCTTAAGGCCATTAGGAAGTGCTGGCCTGAGGAGATCAGCCCACCCCATCCAACCTGCAGATTGCCCAGGGCTTTCTTTACTGGATGTCTGCTGCTCTCTGTGCTGATTCAGGGCCAAGCATTCACAGCTGGCAGCCAGCTCTATGAGCTGCATTTCTGAGATAGGGTCAGGCAGATAGATCACTGCTGGCAACACAAACTTGGGCGGATCTTGGGGATCTGTGCGCCAGTCCCACACAGCAGCTGGTCTTGCTGTGATCTGAGACTTCTGCGGGAACACGCAAATGGTTACCAAAATTGCAGCAAGACTGAGGCTGTATTGATCTGACTGCCATTGTCTCTCTGAGACCCTGCCCCACCCTACCCACAAATTGCAGTAGGTGACCCATTGACAGTGACCTGCCACAGCCCTGCCCCTCTCCCTGGGTCTCTCAATCCACACAGGCAACAAACTTTGGCTAGCACAGGGTGGGCGCTGCATGGAAATCAGCTGCCTACAAGAGTTGCAGTATTGCATCCAGGGAATGCAAGGGTCTGTGAGACCACCCCAGATGGCAGCTGGTCTCACTGTGATCTGTGACTACAATGGGAACACCCAGGCACAGAAGTACAGCAAATCTGCGGCTGTATTGACCGGATGGACCTTGTCTCCCTGAGATCCCGCTTCACCCAAACCACAAGGTGCCTGCAACCCAATGACAGGCAGCCTCCCATGCCCTGCTTGGCTCTGAGGCTGTGTAGTCTGCATAGGCAACAGACCTTGGCTAGTGCAGTGGGCACACTTTGGGGAAAACAGTTGTGGGCAGACCACTGCTGCCTGTACGAGCTGCAATATCACTTGAGGAGATTGCAAGGGTCTGTATTGGCTTGATGGCCCTTGACTCCCTGAGCTCCCGCTTCATTCAATACACAAAGTGCCTACTGCATGTTGCTAGGCAGCTGCCCCTGCCTTGGGGTGGCACGTTTGGGCCCAAGGTGGGCAGCAGCTGACCTTGCTATGATTAGAAACTTGTACAGGGAATCAGAGAGACAGTGCTGGCATATAAACTAATACTGCAGTGGCAGGGGAAATTTACTCAATAGACCCAGGAGACTCCCGGGGTCCTTGTACCACCCAACATGGATATCACCCAGAGGCTTTTCCAGTTTCAAAGACTTATGGGCAACTGACAGGCAAGGCAATCAGATCTGGAGGAGCACTGGTCCCTCTACTAAACTGCCCTAGGTCAGGAACGGGGAATAATTGGACTGCTGCCTACAATATTGTCTCTTCCACTTATCTATAGATGCAGCATAGGCAACAACCATCTGCAGATCATTTTGTAGCTCCCACCTGGTATCCCTGAGCAATCAAAAGCAGCAGTCGACCTTGGCCTACGGGGGAGACCCTCCCTAGGGGTCACAAAACCAGTGCATCCAGAGGCTGGCACCAGACCACAACAAAGCAACTCCTGACTAGCCCCATTAGCAGTACACACAAAAGATTGTTGTAGCAAGAACACAAGCCTGCTAGGGCAAATCCCACTCAGTGGCGTCAACCCCCATGCAGCCAATTCCCAGGAGTCAGCCAGAGCACTAATTACATCCACTGACGTGCTTACAACAATAAAGGCTTGTTGACAAGATAAGATCACAGACAACTCACACAAAGATCACATCCAGAGACCACAGCATAGGGGATCAGGGAGAGTATGCCAGTGGGCCACATAGGACACCTTCCACATTATACCATCTGGCCAAAGTTAAGAGATGAAACAAATATTCCTGACACATAGAAATGAACACAGAGAGGCTAAGAAAATGAGAAAACAAACATGCCAGAAATGAAATAACAGGAGAAAACTCCAGAAAATAAGCTAAATGAAATGGAGGCAAGCAACCTACCAGAGACAGAATTCAAAATAATGGTTATAAGGAGGCTCAATAAACTTAGGGAGGAGAATGGATGAACACAATGAGAATCTCAACAGAGAGATAGTAAGCATTAAAAAAGGCATAGAAACCATAAAAAAGAACCAGACAAATGAAGACTATAATAACTGAAATGAAGAATGCACTAGAAGGATTCAACAGTAGGTTAGATGAAGCAGAAGATTGAATCAGTGAACTGGGAAACAAGGTAGCAGAATACACCCAAACAGAACAACAAAAAGAAAAAATAAATTAAAAAATGAGAATAGTTTAAGAGACCTCTGGGACAATATGAAGCGTAATGATATTCAGATCTTAGGAGTACCTGAAGGGGAAAAGAGAGAGCAAGGGATTGAGAATCTATTTGAAGAAATAATGACAGAAAACTTCTGTAACCTAGCAAAAGAATTAGACATACAAGTTTGGCAAGCAAAGAGTCCCAAACAAGAGGAATTCAAACAGACCCACACCAAGACACATCATAATTAAAATGCCAAAGGTCATAAACAAAGAGAGAATTTTAAAAGCAGGAAGAGAAAGGCAGGTAGTTACTTTCAAGGGTACCCCCATAAGAATGTCTTCTGATTTTTCAGTGGAAACTTTGCAGACCATAAGGGACGGCAAGAAATATTCAAAGTTATGAAAAACAAGAATCTGTAACCAAGAATACTCTACCCAGCAAGGCTTTTGATTAAAATGGAAAATGAAATAAAGAGCTTCCCAGACACAAAAAAGTTTAAAGAATTCATCACCCAACAAGCCAGTATTATAAGAAATGTTAAAGGGACTTCTGTAAAAAGACAAGGAGGAAAAAAGAAAATAGAAATAACAAATACGAATAATAAAATGACAGTAACTAAGTACTTATCTGTAATCACTTTAAATGTAAATGGATTAAATGCTCTATTCAAAAGACATAGGGTAGCTGAATGGATAAGAAAACAAGACCCATGCATATGCTCTCTACAAGAGACCCACTTCAGATCAAATGACACTCCCAGACTGAAAGTAAAGGGATGGAAAAAGATATTTCACACAAATGGAAATGAAAAAAAAAAAAAAAACTGGGGTAATGATACTTATATCAGATAAAATAGACTTTAAAACAAATGCTATAATAAGAGACACAGAAAGGCATAACCCTAGTAAACATATATGCACCGAACACAGGTGCACTTACATGCATAAAGCAATTATTAACTTACATAAAAGGAGATATCAACAGTAATAGTAGGAGATTCTAACACCCTATTGGCACCAATAGACAGATCTTGCAGACAAAATCAACAAGGAAACAGCCTTAAATGATATACTAAATTAGATGGATTTAATTGATATTTTCAGTGTTTCACCTCAGAGCAGCAGAATATACATTCTTCTCAGGTGCACATAGAACATTTTCTAGGATAGGCCACATGTTAGGACACAAAACAAGTCTCAATAGATTTAAGAAGAATGAAATCATATCAATCATCTTCTCTGGTCATAATGGTATGAACCTAGAAATCAACTACAAGAAAAAAAACTGGAAAATATACAAACACATGGAGTCTAAATAATGTACTACTAAATAATGAATGGATTATTAATGAGATCAAGGAAGAAATCAAAAGATACCTAGAGACAAATGAAAATGAAAACACAAAGACTCAAAAATCTATGGGACACAATGAAAGCAGTCCTAAGAGGTAAATTCATAGCAATACAAGCCTACCTCAAGAAACAAGAAAGAGCTCAAATAAATAATCTAACTTTACACTTAAAAGAACTAGAAAAAGAACTGCAAACAAAGCCCAAAGTGAATAGAAGGAAGGAAATAATAAAGATCAGAGCAGAAATAAAAGAAATACAGTCTAGAAAAACAGTACAAAAGATTAATGAAACCAAGAACTGGTTCTCTGAAAGAATATACAAAATTGATAGACCCTTAGCCAGACTCATGAAAGAAAAAAGAGAGAGGACTCAAATAAAATCAGAAATGAAAGAGGAGAAATAACTACAGACTCCATGGAAATACAAAGGACCATAAGAAAATACTACGAGCAATTATATGCCAACAAATTGGACAATCTAGAAGAAATGGATGCATTCTTAGAAATACACAATCTCCCAAGACTGAGTCAAGAAGAAACAGAAAATCTGAACCGACCTATTATCATCAGTGAAATTGAATCAGTTATCAAAAACCTCCCAAAAAACAAAAGTCCTGGACCAGATGGCTTCATAGGTGAATTTTACCAAACATTCAAAGAAGAATTAACACATATTCTTAACAAAC
>NW_006441071.1:25112840-25128569 GCF_000325575.1 Pteropus alecto
CAGCCATTAAAAAAAATGAAATCCTACCATTTGCAATGACATGGATGGACCTAGGGGTTATTTTGCTAAGTGAAATAAGTCAGACAGAAAGATAAATACCATGTGATTTCACTTATCTGCAGAATCTAAGGAACAAAAAGAACAAACTAATCAAAAACAAATATAGAGGACAATTTGGTGATGGACAGAGAGGATGGGCATGGGGGGCTGCAGTGGGAGAATGGGGTGAAGGGTTAAACAAGTACAAATTTTATTTGATAGATGGTCATGGGGATGGAGAGTACAGCATAGGGAATACAGTTAGCGTTAATATAATGGGTAGGGGGAAAACCAGAGGAGAGGAGGAGCAGTTACGGGGATCGTTTTTAAAACTAAATAAATGCCTAACCAATGTACTGTAAACTTGAAACTAAGTTAAAAAAAAAAAAAAGAAAAGAAAAAGAAAAGACTGCTCAAACTTAAGCTACCGCACTCCCCTTCTAGCCAAAAGGGAAAAAGTTTCCTCATATAGCATTTTTTTAAAATCTCATTGGCCAAAACAGCCACATAGCCATACCTAGCTGAGGAAGAGGCTAGGAAACACAGTGCTTAGCTGGTAACAAAGAGTCTGGCCATTAAAAATTAGGATTTTTATTAACGGTTCTTACTAAGGAGTTCTCTTTCTGTGGGACTGTCTCCTCTCTTATACTCTTGTCTGGGAACTCTAGCCATCTCCTACCCAAACTCTCAACTCCATCTTCTCAACTCAAAGAGTATTGTGGGCTATGCCTGGGTTTTCTCTACCTGCATTACAACGTAGATTTTTTAGTAAGCTGGTGCAATTGTGGGCTCCTCTTGTTTTTTTTTTTTCTTCTTCCCGTCTTGAAGGATTACTTTCCTTCATTGCTTGATAGCCAGCGTCTCAAAAACTTCTGTTTTATATATTTTTCTTCTCTTTTTTGTCCATATGTTTCAGACAGGAGTCGTATCAGGTCCCCGTTATTTTGTCTTGGCTGAGATTGGAAGTTCCATACCCTGTTTACTTTTCCTGCTACCCGTTATTATACTCACAGCTCTCATCTACCTGGTGGATGCCTTTCAAAGTATTTCGGTATTCTTTGCAATTTACCGGGATGTAAGTGAAGTTGGCATATATACATTACTTCCTGCCAGAAATAAAAGTGCTTTTTAATACTCCCATCTCTAATTATGCCTCTCTGTCCACAAAATATGAGTTTGAGGAAGACAGGGATTACTTTAAGAATTGGATGTATCTGGATTGAAAGAATGGACCCAGGAAAGCACTAAGCAATATTCTGAGCAAGACCATATTGCAGAAAAGGCTAAGATTCATACTGAACATATTAGACTGGAGTACTCATTGGATAGTACTCCTATACACATTTACCTGATCCCTATTAGCAAAAAAATTTTATGTAATGTTTAGCAATTTATTCATTATGATAGAAAAGGAACTGGATTTAAGGTATTGACAGTCACATAAATCAGATCTGGTCTTATTTCTGAATGGCTTCATTTTCTGTCATAAAATATTTTCAAGGGAGGTAATCTATCTCTAAACATCAGTTTCCTTTTTTTACATATTAGAGGGAATAGCTGATCTTTCCATACTAAATTTCTATGTTTTAATGAAAGGTTTTATGGTTTAGATGAACCAGATTAAAGTTTCTACATCTCAGGCATCAGAGAGCCACTTTATGCCTGAGCTTTTTTCATTCCCAATCCTCACAATTCCTGTTTACATTAAAATTTTTGTACAAAATTTCCGTTAACTGCTCCAATTTGTGAAGTGTGGAGAATTAAAAGAATTACATTTTCATAAGTACTTGGTTTGTTTCCTTTGCCCTCCTCCTGCAACTCAATTTTTTTTTTTTTGGCTAATAACAAAACAAAAAAAAAGAGGAAGAAGAAGAAAGTCACATAATAGAATTTGTGTCCCTAATTGATATGTAAAATATTTCAGGATATAAATTGAGTTGAATATAATGACTGACTATTTTATCTTGACCAATTATTCTTTATAAATTTGGGGGAGCAAGATATGCCTGAATTTTCAATCTTAAGGGTGCACAACAGTTTTGTAGATATGAATTCCTATTACTGCTATATTGTTTCTACTACATGTTACAAAAGCACAATGTCTTCATACTACTAAACAACATCTACTTGCAAGTGAAGAAGGAACAAAAGCTCATAAAACTGCAATAAAATATTTATTTGTCTTCAGCAATAAGATTAATTTTATCACCATAGATTTATGATCCCAGAAATTCGTTGCTGGATATTTAATATATCAAAATAGCAGAACAAGGAGCTTGTATGAAGAAATGTGTTGTGAAATTTGTGATTTACGAGAGAGAACATATTTTCTCCCTCCCCTCCCCCCATAGGACTTAAAAGAGCAGCAAATTGAATTAACTTGGCAAAAGGTTTAATTGCCTGACAAAGAAAAAATCTTGATACTGTTATTGCATTACTGCTTATGTACAACATATATTGGACTTCTGGATCATCACCCCTCCAAGATCCCCAGACTGACTAGGGAAGCTAATGATAGCAATAGGAACATGATGCTAATATATGGGATTCTTCCTGTTGATGGCCTCTTCCTATCATAAAGGAGGAAAAATTCATTGCAATAACCTTTCTAAAAAGGAAAAGAGGACATTATAACTTGCTGCCTCCCCTAGTGCATTTTCTTTGTTGAATGCCTATCTCTTCAGAAATTCCATAGCTCTTTAGTACTATAGTACCTTAGATAGTGAGCCTTAGTGACGTTCAGTTTAGGTGTTTGGGAACTTTTTTTTTTTTTTTATTGAGAAATAGCCTGATAGCAAAAAGTCATAACATAGTAAATCTACAACCTTCAAATTCTCTCTATTTTGAATTGTGGCTATAGCAATGAATTACTCTCTTTCTGCTCACTTTTTTTTTTTTTTTTTTTTTTTTTGAGCTGCTACAAAAATAAGTACACACTTAGGAAAACACACAGTCTCTCGAGATTATAATCTAGGAGCTAGACATCTTCACATTCAGGAAGGTCAGAGGAATATGGTCTGGCAGAGGCATAATAACTTCAGTCCCCATAATTCAACTAGCACAGAATTTGAGGATAGAGGTTCTAAATTGGTGATGTGGCTGTAAAGTTTACAACCAGAGACCATCTCAGTTTTTATCTCTAAAACTTATAACAGCTAACCTTTTTGGAAATTGCTTTATGAATTTTCAATCAGAAGGACAATCCCGAGAGGAGACTTGAGTCTGAATCATTGGTATAGAAAGTAATTGAATAACTGAAACTACATACCATGGAGAAGAAAACGCCAACATTTCGTTTCCTTTTGGTTTGATTTGAATGACAAAACAAAACTGGGTTCATTTTCACTCTTCTGTCGTAGTGTCTGCTGGGGTCTTTATAATTTGTACTTTTAAAGTATATCATCAAGAAAACCATTTGTTTTTCTTTGCACATCCGGTTTGCTCTCTTGTCCCATTGTGTAGTCGTGGTAGTAATAGCATATGTAAAATTGAGGAGAAGAGCATTTTCAAGCTTTTAGGCCAAGTCATATCCAGTGCTCTTATTTCCGCCCCTTCCCTATTCATTGATTATGTAGCCAGAGAAGATGCTAAAGAAACACAAAATATGAACCTGACTCATCAATAACTAGCCATCAGGCTTCTGTCTGTAAATCTTGCTGAGAATAATTCAACAAATACCAATAACAAAATTTCTGCCTGGGAAATTCCACTCAGAATTTAAAAAAAAAGTTAAAGTCCATAAAACCGCCATGAGTTTATGGCAGAAAAAGAGGTTATCTATTAACTTTAGGGTAACATGATTACATGAGTGCTAGTATCTATCTCATTCTCTCACAGACAAAAATTTCATACTGTATTATTGATGATGGTACAATATTCAAAGAAAATATAAAATTCTGGTTCCCTTGCTTATGAATAACCAACATGAAAATACATTAAATAAAATACATAGTTAGTAGAAATCCAATAGAAGTTGGAAAGAATATAGTATTAATGGAAGATGAATATATTTTTTATGGTCCTGGAACTATCAAGAACATATAAATAAATTAATTAATAAACCAATGTCCTTCAGAGATTTATCATTTTTCTCTCAACACTCATCAAACATTTGTCAAATTTGCTTATATATTGAGTTACAATGGAAGCTCTGAAGCCTTGCAAAATGCAGCCATTGTGGATACATCCTTTGACTATAATACAAGAAGAAAATAATAAGAGAATAAAATGAACAATACTTAATAACTTGTCCCTCTCCTGAGTTTTGCAGGATTGTGTTATGATTGTCCTTTCTATTTTATTTCCTATTCTTTCAGAGAATTTTTAAATCTAAAGCCATTCTCTGTAGCCATTCCACTGACATCATTCACTGCTTTTCTATATAGTTAACATCCTCTATACTGTGATTTTTTTCTGGCCACACTATGCATACAAATAGCTGTCGTTCTGGAAATATAAGACAACAAGTTAAATTCCTGAGCCTGTCACACTTGTATTGAATGGCATGTGCACTTGCTGCTACTAAAGTGCCACTGAGTTGTGGCCCCTTATTTATTTTTTACCTATGACCCTATTTCCAAAGCCTTTTTAAAAAATTTTCTAACATTAGAAAAAAGAAACTGACAGCTTTCCTAAATAATTTTTAAATGTAAATTAAATTACATAATATACAGAAAAATGTCAGTGGTAAGAACATATCAAAATTTATGAGAGATTTCCAAAGTTGTACTCAGAGGAAAATAAATGTTTCTATATGATTTAAATATTAAAGGGAAAAAGCAGAAACTTAATATTTAACATTTTATTTAAGAAATTACAAAAAGAATATCTAAAACAAAGCAGGAGTTAGCAAACTATAGCTCAGAGCTTAATTTCAGCTGACCATCTGTCTTGGTAAATAGGTTTTATTAGAAATAGCCATGCTCCTTCATTTATTCCACTATGGCTGCTTTAATGCTATAAAGGCAGAGTTGAGTAATTGTGACAGAGACAGACCATTTGGCCTGCAAAGCCAGATAATTCCTTACTATATGGCCCTTTAAATAAAAAGTTTGCTGACCTTTAATTTGAGGTATGCAGAGAAAACGATTGTTGAAATTAAAATTATAAACTAATAATTTTGAAATACATCAAGAATATAATTGAGAGACATATCTATTGTTTCAACAGAGAAAACTGCGTTGTCATAAATCTTGTTTTGTTAGCATTGTCTCATACTAAAACATTGAGTAAAAAGCATGATGAAAAAATACAGATAAGTTTCTCACATACAGGTGAAAAATTGTGAGTAAATATTAGTAAACCTATTTCAACGGTATATTTAACTATTAATTACCTGCAACCAAGTTAAGATCTATTTCAGGGATGTATGAATTATTTACCAAAAGTAAATATGCTCATATCAAATAGGTCAAAGCAGAAAAACCATACATTAATCTCAATAGATACAGAATAACAGATTGTCTTTTTTATAATAGAAGTATATCAATCTAGAAATAAGAAGGTACATTCTTAGTATAAAACCAACAATGTTCTCACAGGTATAAACATGAGAAATAATCTTTTTAAAGTCACAAATTATATAATTATGCCTTCTATTTTCATGAATAAGGAAAAAAAGCTTCTAAAAGTTCTTGCCAGTGGAATAGGACATGAAAAATTTTAAAAAGAGAAAAATATAAAATTATTATTTTCAGATTACGATTGTATTTTCTGAAAGGAAACAAAATCAGGAAATTAACTATGGTCTGATCTTTTGACCCCAGTCAAGTTTCTTCACTTGGCGAAAGGATCCCATTCAGTTTTGCATGTTTCATTTACTTGTCATGTTTCTTTATTTTTTTCTGTTACTCATTTTCCTCTCGTATTTCATACCTTGACACTTTTGAAAATTATATATCAAATGTTTTGTAGAATATCTGTTACTTTGGGTGCGTCTTACATTTCTTCATATTAGAGTCAACTTTTTGTAGGGAGCGCACCTCTGTACTAGGGGACTACATGGGCTTTATATATGTCAGAGACAATAGTGGCATTCTGCTTCACATGCGTGGTACAATAAGCTGACTCATACTTACAGGCGCCCTACTACATTAATGTAACATTCTAAATCCAGAGTCCTTTCCCTAGCTGTGAGATTGAATCACAGCCAGACCTGGGACCCACAGTTTTCATGCTCAAATGATCTCAGATTGTCCAGTGGGAGCCCTTTTTAAAGGGATTCTGTGTCCCTTTCATATGTCCCTATCATCCTTTGTGCACTTCTTTACTTTCTGATACAATGATATATTCTGGGCTCATCTTATACTTTCCCTGCTTCAGCTGTGGAATAGAATTTTATCTAAGGTAACTGTGTTCCCTTTTAGTGGAAACAAGACCTGGGTGCTAGGTGTCCTCATTACTATTTATTGCTAATCCTATTTGCTTTCTATCAATGGAAGTTGCTGCAGAGATTTTTTTGTGTATTCACACACATTATTTACTCTGTATTTATTTCTAGGTCTACCTATATCTGAAACTCATGAGCAAGTACTGACGCCTCAAAGCCAATTGACCAGTGTAGCTCCCTTCTCTAATATTGACATAACTGACCCCCTTTTTCTGAGTTTACTGGTGTGATTAACTTGTAACAAATCTACCATCCCTTTTGCCAACTCTTCTGCAGATCCCTCTTCACGCCCTTAGGGTTCTGACAGTCTGTGTCTATCTGCCACTCTCCTCACTTCATCTATACTCTGACATCCCCAGTAGGGGTATCCCGACATGCAAAAGCCCTCTTTACCCAGCCTGGGCTCTGATAGTCCGTGATGAGCAGCACATCTACACAGTCGCTCTCCTTACCTCACTGCCACTCTGCCTAACCACACCAGACTGCTCAGGCTCCACCACCCTTCTCTGGGAAGCCCTTTTGCACATTCATCCTCCTCAGTTTTCTTGAGCTTGGCTACTCTGCTTGGGTCACTGGAGCCTCCACTTTATACCCTCACTGCATAGCAGATGTCTACCTTTCTTGACCCTATCAATGTCTTTAAACCTAAATTTTTCAGAGAGGGAAGGAAAAAGAAAGATGGAGAATAAAATGACACCATATTTCTTGAGAAAGGAATCAAACAAATGAAAATGGAACAATCAATTCGTCATATATATAAAGAAACACATTTCAATGGTCTTATGAGCTTAATGTGAAAGAAGGTATAATATAAAGTACAAAAAAGTGAGTAGTCTTCTTACATTAGGTGTTAAAAGTATAAAACCAGAGACATTCATTCAAAATCATGATAAGGAAAAGTCAAAGGGAAGAGTATATGGTATATAATATGTTCCAACAATATTGCATACAATTGTCATTATTATAATTACACAAAGCAGTTTTACAAATCAATAAAAAATACCCCAGTGGTAAAACAGTCACAGATGATAAATAGAATTTCACACACACTAAAAAGTACAAACTACCAATAATAAAGAAAGAAGTGTTTAACCTGTATAGTAATACAATTTCAAAAATAATAGTAATCATAAACCATAGTCTTTTCAAAATGACTTACTGAAATGAAAAACAATTAGAATGGTTGGTTATAAGCATGGTCTAATATACTGCTTGGCAATATGTAAATTAGAAAACATTTTTGAAGAAAAATTTTTATTAAATACATTAAAAATATATATAGCTTTTAAACTAGCAGCTCTACTTCTAGGAGTGAACTTTAGCAAACAATCAAATGTGGACAATGATTTATGATAGTTTTTATTTCAATATTATATAATATCAGGATAAAAATAATATATGATGCTGTATAAATATACACATATATTCAACACAAGAAATTGCTTTTAAAAAATAGCATTAGTCTACAATGAGAAATGGGTTAAATGAAGTATGCTATATAAATAGGTAGAATATCATATAATAAAATTAATAATTTTGGCAATTATAAAATTACTACATGAAGAGAGCATAATACAAGATAATCAATAGAGTAAATTCTATGTGCATATGTATATTTTATGCTTATATGTGTGCAAATAGATCTCCATGTTGATAGGGATATATCTAGGGGAAGATACACCAACATGTTAACTGTAATTTGCTCATGGTTTCTTTACATCTTAACAAGATTTCTATCATAAACATAAATTCTTTTGTGTTGGTTTCCTACTGTTGCTGTAACAAATTCCCACAAACTGATTAGCTTAAAATCGCAAAAATGTATTCTTTTATAGTGCTGGAGGTCAAATGTCCAGAATCTGTTTCATTGGCTAAAACCAAGATGCGGTCAGCAGGGCTGGTTCTTTTTGGAGATCGAGGGAAAATCTGTGTCCTTGACTTTTTAAACTTCTAGTGGCCATCTTTATTCCTTGGCTTGTGGCCACCTGTATTTCTCCATCTTCAAAGAGCATCACTCAATCTCAGCTTTTGTCATCATATCACCTTCTCTTCTGATTTTGGCCCTCCCTCATTCCTCATATAAGGAGTGTTGTGATCACATTGTCCGGGGTTATCTGGCTCATGGGATAATCCACACTAATCTTCCTCTTTCAAGACCCTTAGTTCATTCATATCTGTGAAACCTCTTTTGTCTCAGGTTTCTGGGATTAGAATAGGATGTGGGTATATTTTGAAGTGGGGGAATTATTCAAGCTATGCCAACTAGTACTTAGTATTATTAAATTATTTATTATTTTAGAGATGCAAGTTTCAATGTGGCAATCCTTGAAGAGGATTTGCTTTTCTGAAAAGGTTATGGGTCATAATATATACTGCTAGAAGATACAATAGAAGAAGGACCTACTACATTGATACTTACTAAACATAGGATACTTTTCATTCAGTAATATATATCTGCTTCCAGGAAAATAATTCCTCGGACAACTACTGAACCTTTCCCTATGCCATATCTGCACTGCATATATAAAGATATTCCTTGTTCAAAAAAATAGAATGCATTGTTTTCTGGAGGAGATTTACATGTAGTGATTTCCAGAGCAATGAAAACTAGAAAAAATCTCACTGCACAACATTAGAGGAATTAACAAAAATTTATACATCCTCACATATAGTAGACTGTCATAGCCCTAAAATCATAAATCCTATTATGCAATTCATATGTTATTCGTTACATTAGACAATGCTTGTAATTACGTTAAAGGAAGCCAATTACTTAGGTGTCAAATTACATATATTATGATCTCCAACATGTCAAGAGATAAAAAGAAGCTCAAGAGAGTAGAAACAATATTAAAATATGTACAGTGGATCCTTTGGATGGTGAAGTTATGAGTGACTGTTAGCATTTTGGAGTTTCCAAATTTTCCATTGGATATGCTATGATTTTATATTGAGAAATGGAAAAAGTATTGAATCAGTTTCCTGTAAATATCGATTCAGTTATTGGGCTAAGGAAAGTTTTACTACGTGGAAAGGTTTAATCTCCCACTGAGCATGACTCCGTAGGTGAAAAAACTGTGCCAGCTTTATGGTTTATGGGCACTTGGGCAAGAACGTGCAGCATTGAATCCACTAAGTGGAGATAATGATCATTATCTGCTAGGTGACCTGGAAAGTCTGGGGAGCAAGCAACTCTGAATATCTTCAGTAGGAAATATGGCCTTGAAAATAGAGTTAGATCTAAAGAGAGAAATAGGAAACCTATATAAACAAACAACAAAAAATAAACGAACTATATGTTAAAAGTTCATTACAAATATACAATATTTTCCTTTCATCTCTCCTATGATATTTGTGGGGTACATAATGCTTTCCATAAAGAAATAGTGCAGAAAAACATCTGACTGTTTTTCTTCTAGGGTTAGCACAATATGATTCTTTATGGAACTTCCAAGGAAAATTGGCGTAGTAATTCATTATTCACTTGCCTAATTTTAATCGTTTTGGGATTTGATCAGGACGACAATCATTAGTGCTTGAGAATTCTCAATGAAAATTATAAAAACTGAAGATATATCTGCTTATTCTCAGTTAAATACATCAGATTTTTCATTCTTTAATCTATTCTAGAAATTGAATAATCGAGCTAGAACAGGGATTGTTCCATCTGATTCAAAACATTTGGAGGTCAGAGTCTCAGAAGAGATTTTTCACATGTTTATTTGCTCTAATTCGCATAATTGATACATTAAAATGAACAAATTAGAAACGAGCAACCAGAGGGTGCTGGATTAGTATGAGTCTTAAAAGCTTTGCAGCTTCTTCATATAATTATTGAGGAGGCATGTTTAATTAGTATAACACGTAAGTAACAATTAAACATAGTCAAGTTCAGAAAATTAACCCTTTTACAATTTAAAGTTGGCATTTTAATTTTCTAATGCTCTCAGCCCAGCAGAAATGTAAATTTATTTCCATGTAATATTCTGATACTGTTATAATCTTAAAAATGATTATTTTGGTATCACTGTAATATACTCATTTACAGAGAGGAAATAGAGATTTTCATTTTTAGAGATATCTATACAAGACTCTCATAAATGTGAAAGTTCAGTACTCAAAGGAATGAAGATGCACATACAATATCAAGTGACTATGCTTTGCTAGCTAAACTCTTTCTGAGCCAAGTGAAAAATAGAATGAAGAGACTTAAATAGTTGCTCCATTTCCTAATCCCACATCTTGTACCTCAATTGAAAGGGGTTAAGAGCCCATTAAATTCTCTCCTTGGTCCATAAGCTGCTTTTCAGTACCTTTCCCAGTTTGCAAAGAAAAGTTCCTGAAGGTTAGCCATTAAAGATTACTGTACTCCTGAAAATCCTTGACTTACATCTTGAAATGTGGGGTCATTTTAATTATCAATGGATGAAAGACTGTGGGTTTGAGTTCAGCTGACTTTAGATGTCTCTTATGATGTATAACATCTTAAGGTTCCGAAATATTGACTCATTACAACCAGAGAAATTGCTGTATTTTCTTAGATTTTAGTTTTTATTTCTATTCCTTGTAGTTGATTACTACTGATGCATCAACTCTACTTTCTATGGATAA
This sequence comes from Pteropus alecto, assembly GCF_000325575.1. NCBI lineage: Eukaryota > Metazoa > Chordata > Mammalia > Chiroptera > Pteropodidae > Pteropus > Pteropus alecto. The sequence goes on from NW_006441071.1 coordinate 25,123,879, forward strand.
TGACATGAGAAAAATAAAACAACAAATCTGCAAAGCAGAGTGCATGGATATTATCTTTATATATAGTTTCCATAATGCAGGTAACTTCTCTTTTGTTAAAGCTGTCAAAATTACTAATCATGATTCTAATAATCAGAGGCTAAAGAAGGTGATGGAGATATGAAAATACTTTGTGGTCACTTATGTATATAAAATTTTTCACAGTGAATGGTGATATTTGATTTATATTTTCAAACTTTTTTAATGATAGTTTTCAGATGCAAGAGAGATTAGATTAATTTTCTAATTATATATGTAACATAGATAACATGTATGAAATATATATATTTACTACAGAGTTGTCCTGTGTTAATTGTGATTAATACTTGATCTTTTCTATAGTTCAAAGTAAGAAATCAATGCAAGGTAAGTTGTGTATGGGCATATGGACAAAAGAAGGTGGATGGCCTTTTTTGCATCCGAGGCTGATACCTGTCACATAGATGAATTTACCAAGGCCCAGGGTGTTTCCCTTAGTTTGGGACTTGGAAATATGAAATTTTTAGGATGCTGCATGTAGTTTCTCTTGCCAGGAGAAGACCCACATTGAAGCAGCAAATGAAAATGTTGTATGAAAACAGAATTTCAGAATATTATTACATTATGGATGCAACAATAACTAAAATAATAAAGAAATCACTGCACTCCACATCTCTTTTAATTGTATTTTTTCTCCCTTTAAGCTGGACTAATCTAGATGTCCAAAGTAATCGGGTTTGTGAATTTTCCATATCTATATTATACCTCAATAAAATTTCCAAGCACAAAGCGTGAAGATTAACATGAAATCAGAAAAAAAAAAAAAAAAAAACAAATTCTGTATTTAATATAAACTATGCTAGTCCCTTGAGTATCCTGTACTGAGCCACATAGACATCATCTCCTGGGAACAGAAAATAAAAAGTGAAATCAAAAATATATATTTTCATAGTATTAAGGTATAACAAACTGGATGATAATATGGAAAATAATCTCAATTCAGGCACCTGTTTGTGCATTCAGGGAAATTTTGATATGGAGATAACATCCAGGTGAGGTAAAAAAGATGCAAACCAGCCAGTCATGTGAAGAAGCTATGCCAGGAAACAAACCTAGTTCTGTGTGGCTGGAATATATATTGTGTGATCAGGAGAGTGGTCTGTGAGTCGAAGCAACTTCCACTTCCTTTTTTTAAATCTGTGACCCTCCCCCTCTTACTATCCTATCACAGAAATGAGCCTGTCTCAAAGGTCCCTCACCCCCACTTATTTCGAAGACATTATCAAGGTGTCTCCTTATGTGTGCCCAGGAGCAATTCTGCTGACTTTCTTTCAGCCAGCTACTTGCCAATGCCACCAAGCACAGCCATTGGTTCTTGAAAGGCTTGTGAAATCACTCCGCTGGAGTGAGCTATGTCTTGCCAGTGACAGCTATTGTAATCTCAGATCCTTACCATGAGGGAGACATTGTTCTCCTCTGCCCTGCTTGGCTCCACACATGGTGTAGGCTTTTTAATAGTTCCCCTCAGTGTCGCTGAGTTCAACCCATTGGAATGTGGCTTTACTAAAGCCTGAATAATTGAGGAGATTTCAAACTGTCGCATACCCTCAGCTCACCCTACGACCTCTCACCTAGCCTAGCCAATCTCTGTCTCCCAACTTGTCACCATTTTACAGGGACAGACAGTTTAATTCTCAGTACCCGATCTGCAGTAGAGCCTTTAGTCTTGGACTTCACTTCAAGTTTCCTCCCTTCTCCAGACACAAATGGTGTGTTCAGTCATACTCTAAGGCCTGATTTCCCCAAGTCTTAATTCTCTATCCTAAGATTAATTTCTTGGAGGATGATTAATAGTAGAAACATCCATTTCATAGTGATGTGAACTAGCTCAATAGTCATTATTAAACTTGATAATCACAGAATAATCTTCTACTTTTAACACACACCAAAGTTCTTAGTACTCACTTTTTATGCCATGATAGCCAAAATGGCATGGCCAAAGAAAGGGGAAAATTTGAATCCACTGGATAATTTAACTTTTACCTGACCATTGCTTACTTGTACACTGCCTTTGGTTCTCCACTCTGTCTACATTTTTATAAATGACTAACTCCCTATTTTTGAGTGACATCTTCTTTATACAGAGTAATAAATAACTTCATTGATTAATCATATTACAATCAAAATGTACAGCCCTGACAGTCTTCTTACTCATTCGCATGACTTTTTTTTCTCTACTCAGCTAAAAAAAATGTGTTGATCTCGCAAGTTTCTCTTAATTATCTCTCCTTTTCAAGTCCTTTGGAGATATCTCCTTGTCACTGTAATGTGCTAATACCATATTTCCTTCACGGATTAAATCCAATATCCTACAGATAGTTTCTTGAATGAGCAGTACTATAAATCCCCTGACATATAAGTGACAGAGATCCAAAAATCCAGAGAATTGGACAACTAACTAGCACTACCACCTTTCACATTAAGTTTTTCAATGTCTAAATCAAAACCTTGAACCAAATGGTTTTCATTAACCATACACCCTTCTCTACAAATCTAAAAACACATAGTACGATATTTTAGCATCAAGTATCCATTTGCAATTATCTAGGAAAAGTTTGAATGATAGGACAATTATGATGTTCATCAAGTTTCAATAGTAATAGCCTCCGCTTCTGTGGTTCAGTGTTGCCAAAAGGATCAAATGATGCATGTTTTTCTCATTACATATGAGATCATATTTAGAAAAACCATGACATCTCTGAAATCCAGGGCCAGAAATCGACATAGCAAACAATAAGAACAATGCATTTTCTCTCAAACTTTGGGTGGTGGTTCCTAAGGGCAAAGGGCAATAGCCAGAGCTGATGTCAGTCATGATTTGGAACTTTAATTTCAGAATCATAGATGCATGCTTTTGTAAGGGACCTTAGGAATTTGGATGTGTGTTTAGCCTGAGAAAACCCCTTGTTTCTGAGTAGCGAGGATGACTCTCTAATGATTTATGGTTTTTCTGGTGGTTGCCTGAGATAACTTTTCTTACTTGATTTGGCAAAACATTTACTGGTGTTTCCTCCAAACAGAGGTCAAGATCTAACTCCTACTCAACTTCTCCAGTTATTTCAATTTATCTCAAAACTCCTTGTCCCTACCAACTTCTCTTACTTGGGACATCTCAAATAATTTTAATTTAAACTTGCAGTTGTAGCTTTCGGAAAATTTGACTCATGTTGCTGGACTTTCGGCTCTTGGACCCCAAAGGATTGAGCAACGGGATACTCTATGGTTCTGGATATTTAGAGCTACTTTATCTCTTATCAGCTGTATGATCGTGGGCAAGTTGAGAAACTTCTGGAAACTTTAGTATCCTTATCTGTAAAGTCAGGAAGTTAGCACCAATGTGTATAGTATTATTATAAGAATTAGGCGAGGTGTGTGTGCAGTGACTCTAGTGAGCCTTTAAGAACAGAAACAATAACTTGATCTTCATCCTTTAGCTTAGTCTTGTAAGTATGTAATCAATTGACCTGATACCTGTTTGGGATGATGAGGTCCACAGATAAGTAAAAATCTGTTCTTACCTGGTCAACTCTTACTGCCTCCATAATTTTGCTTTGGAATAAGAGTAAGTAGATTCAGAATAAAGGAAGGATAAGCCACAAGAACACCGTCCCCTAGAACCTGTCCACTTTTGGTCAGGTTTGCTGTGTATCCCAGGAATTTGGATTGAGAGTTCTGCAACTCTTATGTTGCTGTGATGTCGATACTTTATTTCCAGCTAGCATTAATTGGAGGCCCTATTTTAAATGTATGTCTCTGTGTTCCTTTCTTTTTACTTTTCTTCTCTTTATTTTGTCTTTTTAATGAGTTGTGAACTTCTTTTTCTTTTTCTCTAGAACTTGATGAAATACAGATTTAATATCAGAATGGATTCACTCGAATCTCTACTCTGCCACTGGCTAGCAGTTATTCAGCCTTTAGACCAATGTACTCATTTGAATAACAGAATATTAAAAATATCTACCTCACTGGGCTTATGTGAGGATTAAAACCTGGATAATATATGGGAAGTACTAGCATATTATAAGAAAAAATAGTTATTGTCTTCATCCACAAATTTTGCATTGCTCAAAATGTGAATGTTCTATAATCATTTGGTGATTTCAGGCCAATCTCGTTATATTTTCTTTGTGCTCCCCACTTTTCTTCTTTAAACTTTCTTCTCTGATATCTTTGCTTCTCTCTTTCTATCTTTTGTTGTTCTTCTTTCTTTTTCCCCTAGGACTCATCTGTTTTGAAGATATCTTTGGAGTTTTCCCACAAGCCCATAGGCAAGAATTAATCGAAGTGCTCCCTTTTTTTCCTCTCATACAATTCTGCACATATTTTTATCCTAGAACTTATCTCCTTTTACTAAAAATTTCTCTTCATGTCTTTGCAGACCGCTTGAGGGTAATGATCATGGCCCTTTGTTGGCACATCTTAAATGTGTGTCATGTCACTTTTTGAGTTTCATCTGGCCTGCCCTACTTCCCTTCTCTGTTTCTTCCTTTAATCCAGATTTCTCCCTCCCTTTCTCTCCAGCTTGTTTCATTTTACTACTTTTCCTTTTGCATCTCTATCCTTGCTGTTTCTTTCCCGTTACATCTGCCATTCTTCATTTTATTCTCTTTCTG
>NW_006441071.1:25134529-25135041 GCF_000325575.1 Pteropus alecto
TCGAGAAAACTTTGCGGAGCGCTCGCCCTCCTCTTATGTTATAGCTTACAATAAGGCACAAGAATCTCTTCTGTACATTGGCAAATTCCCACGCTCCACACTGTTTGCATCAACGATCAACGTTGCATCCTTCATGGTTTCAGTGTTGCAAAATATGTCTGAGTTTCTTTAAAGTCAAGTTTTTGTTGATGTCGCTTACTCTGGGACGTCTTCATCCTTTTGTTCTAACCACTTTCCTCAGTTATATTGATTTTGCCTTTGCTAGTTCCTATGGCTGCATTTTGGCCTCTATGTCTGCGAATTCAGCATTCCCACAGTCAGCTGTTGCTTCTACAACTAAATTTACATTCTGTTAGAATTCCACTTCCAGCACAATCACGTTTTTTTCCTTTGCTGCACTTTCATCTTTGTTGCCTCTTTTCTTCTTTTCAGTTTTGATTATCCAGTTTTGTGAAATCTCACGTGAATATTCACTAGGAGGCAAGGAGGCAGCACAGTGACATGTTTTGCTG
>NW_006441072.1:0-537 GCF_000325575.1 Pteropus alecto
GGCGAGGATGTGGAGAAAAGGGAGCCCTCGTGCACCGTTAGCGGGGGTGTAAATTGGCGTAGCCACTTATTATTCAGTCATAAAAAAGAATGAGATCTTGCCTTTTTTGTGACAACATGAATGGACCCTGAGGGAATCATACTAAGTGAATTAAGTCAAACAGAAAGACAAATGTTATATTATCTCACATGTGAAATCTAAAAAAAAAAAAAAAACAAACAACTTCATAGATCCAGGGAACAGACTAGTGGTTGGTTGCCGGAGGCAGGGGTTAGCGAGTCGGTGGGCGGGTGAAGGCCGTCAGATGCGAACTGTCAGTTATAAAATAGGACCTGGAGGTAGAACGCACAGCATGGTGACTACAATTAATACCGTCTAACGTCTGAAAGTTGCTAAGAGAGTACTTAAAAGTTCTCATCACAAGAAAAATATTCTAACTCTGTGGCAAGAGATGTTGACTTCCAGTGGTGATCATTTTGCAATATAGACATATGCCGAATCATGTTGTACACCTGACACTAATATAATGTTATATGT
>NW_006441073.1:0-1429 GCF_000325575.1 Pteropus alecto
TTGTATCAAGAGAAAACATTTTCATAGAATTATTGCAAAAATTCAAGGCAGAGAAAACAAGATCTTTTCATATGAAACATCAAAGAAGAATTTGAATCCTATGTATTGGAAATAGAGGTTACAACATAACAGGGTAATTGAACCACTTATTTTAATTAATTGAACATTTTGAGCTGCTCTAACACAATAAAATACTTTTAAATATATCATTTCATTTTTTTAAAAAATACTAAATTAATTGGAATAGACCCAAACACATTTTTTTCTTTAATTTAAAAAGTGCCATGGGGAAGGATGACAAGCCTATTAATCAAAGGAACTTAGAGAGGAAGGAATTTATGTAGATGAGATCAAAAGAGAAGTGATAGAAAGAAAAGCAAACTTTAATAAATGTGATAAAATAAATTTATATTTTCGTGCAATTAGGAGTCACTTGCAAAAGCTCAACCCCAATACAATTCTTGCTGTCAGTTCAAATGTACCTGGTACAAGGAAAGTTACACAATATTTAGAATCTGAATGTTCCTCACCCAGCTCCAAAACTAAGTCATGTGTGATGTTAAGCTTTTCCTGCAAAATTTACTCCTCTTTCAAAAAGCAGAATTTTATATGACAAAACAGACCAAAGAATGTGCAGGCAAGCAGATTAAATGAATATGTAAAATGATAAATATTTAAAGCAATTTTTTAAATGTGTCAATTTTGTTATAAATTTAAGGTACCCATTTAATTGAACTTTTGTCATTGTACATATTTAGTTTTAAAAATTAGGAAATCTTGGGCCACAACGCTAACATTATAACTACATCACTGAAAAACTTTGTTGACTACGGCCTTAAATTAGATATTTTATCTTTCATCTACATATACTATATTTACTTTGTGATTATTAACATAATACACTTAAACAGTTTTCTATCAGATTAAATCCAACAAATTATATTATGATTCTGTTTTTTCCTCTGTGTACTCTTTAAGTGTCTGGATTAGAAAACAAAGCTTTGTGACTTGTATAATTTGTTGATAATAACGAAAAAAGCAAAAATGCAAAAATATACACACAGATCACCACACTCCCATATGCCACATTGCAGTGGGCTTATTTTGCTTTGGGTAATAAAATAATGAAAAATTATGATGTTAAATAGCTGTTAATTGCTCTTAAAACTATTATTTCTGTTAGATGGGCATGACTGAATCAATATTAGTACACATAGAAAAGACCCAGAGTTATAAAGAGAAAATGACTATGATTCTTGAAGAATTTAGTAATATAGAATCAAATTTTCTAATTAATGTAACTAGCATTTCAAAACTATAACTAGCCAGAAGAGAGAAAGTGCAGTCAGGAGGATCGCTTCATAAACTATATAAATGTCTACCAATATTTTGTATACTTGCAACTAATAATAAAATTAAATTTAAAAAA
>NW_006441073.1:1649-2302 GCF_000325575.1 Pteropus alecto
AATCACTTTTCACCATTTTTTACTGCCTCTTATCATACCATAGCTTGATTCTGCAACTGACCACTCTCACCGCCCCCTCCCACCACCCCCACTGAAATAAACAAAACACTAACCTTGATGCCTTTGGATATTTATTAAGTCATTAAGGCTAGAGAAACATTTTGAAATAAATAATAATCTGAAGTGGCTCTAAATTACATACATAGAAAAAATAAACAAGAGAATTATTTTCCTCATTTTATGAAAATATAAGTCTACAGCCATGCTACACTGAACAAGCTCGATCCTGTCTGATCTCTAAAACTAAGCTTGACTGGGCCTGGTTAGTACTTGGATGGGAGACCACCTAGAAAGACCAGGTACTGTAGGTGTAAAAAATAAAAAAATAAGGGATTGTAAATTGACAAGGTCCTTGCAATCTGTGAAGTCAACCAAAAGTTGCCTCGTCTAAAAAATAAAAAGAAAAAAGAAAATATAAGCCCCCAGATAGTTGCATAGGTCAAATGTTTTCTTGCCCTCTACCGATAAATTACCTGAATTTTTAATTTTGAGTTGGTCTGCCTTCTTTCATCAAGAAAATACAAACATACACTTCATTGGGAGCATTCTCATTACTCCTACAAACATAAATCCAATATTTTCAATTTTTTTGT
>NW_006441074.1:0-404 GCF_000325575.1 Pteropus alecto
CTGACATACAGAAACAGTAGGTGAGAAGAGATATGCAAAGGACAGGAGTTATTTCAAAGTTAGCTAAGTACTAAGGATCTGGATTCTTATTTTAATGGTGAGCAGAACCCGTAAGGCAGGGAAACGCTGTTCTCTGCTGCCATCTGGTGTGCATTTTGGGAATAACACCAGAGTTCAGGTCATGAAACGTGATTTGTTATCCTCTGCTGCCATCTAGTGTTCATTTTGGGAATAACACCTGACTATAGGTCATCAAGTGTAGGTCATTATGAATATTCATTCTCTGTTGCCATCTGGTGGGCAATTTGGGAATAACATGACAGGGCTGTCCATAAAGTTATTTCCGCCGCTTTTTCATGTTCATTTTGGAAATAACACCCAGGGCATGTCATTATGAAAAGTTT
>NW_006441075.1:0-32160 GCF_000325575.1 Pteropus alecto
ATGGGTAGACAAAACTTAAATGATTTACCTACTTACGATTACTAATTGTATGTCTAATTTAACTGCTTGAAGAAATATGATACACTATAAATGTCTTCTATCATGGATATGATAGAAGACATTACGATATGCTCTTAGGGCATTCATAATTATTTATGATTTTAAAGTTTATTCAGGTTTACCTAAGGTAGGACATGGAATACAGGTCTTAGATGGTATAGAACAGTGGGAAGAGATTCCTATAAGGCAATAATTATGACTTAAAGCTGAAAGTAGGATGCATTAATTTTGAAGAAATGTCATTTAAATATCCTTATGAGAGGAGACGGCTTCCAGAATTGAATATTTATTATTTCCTGGGTAGGAGTGGGGGGAATCACTTTTGTTACTATAACTGAATTTTTAGTCAGATTCAGCATATCGTTACCAATTCATTTATGCTGGACAAGTTTTTATTAGAAATTTAAAGTAAGCAATAATTCTCCCTGAAATTAATTTCAAATCCAAGTTGACTGGTTTATGTTGAAAATACCAACTGAGTGAACATCCTCTTCACTTATCTTCTTCACTTCCTGAAACAATGAAGTACACAATACTCTGTTTGATGGCCACAGCGGAAATTACACCAATCCTAGTCCCTCTGGTTGCAAATTCGCTTACTGGAGGAGGTCTGCAAATTTAGAGAAAATTGGTAATTTTTTGTTGTCCACTTTGCCATGATGGAGTCCTGAATTTCATAATAAAATGTGTTAGTTTCTGTCGGGCTTATTGAATAACATTATTTTCTGAAGTTTTTAAGGAAGTACTAACTTAAGACTCCAGCCCTAAAAACCTGTGTTCCAAATCATGCAAATGCTCCTTTAAGAATATCTTGTCACCTACATAGTTTTTAATTTCAAATGCTACACACTGCTCTACTACATTATTATCTGCCAAATACAAAATTATTTTCACTTGTCTCTAAAGCACCTGTTGGACTGAAAGCAATGGAGGAATACAATTTGCTACCTCAACTCTTGCTAAAGTAAAATGTTGCTATTATGTTGCTGATGTTATCATAATTAAGCAAATGGCTTCCGAATGTTTCTTTCTGGTCCTTACTAGAGCTTTACTGTAAAGCTGTAATTGTACTAAAAGTATTTGAATAGATGGCATCTCATAATTCATATTTATTTTGAATTCACTTGTTTTGTTTAACTATAGCCACAATATGTACCCAGTACCATGCTGTTTACTAATTTCAAAAATATATTTTTAAAAACACATTGTTTCACTCTCAAAAATCTCAATTTCATTATATAATGTGTATCAGTGGCTATCGTAACTATTTTCAAAAATGATGCAAATAATCTCACTTTCATAATTCACTGGTATTTATATTATCCAGCTTCAATAAATTTAGATTACCGAATACAAAATTTTAACAATGTTTCTCAGCCTTTTTATATTCTAGTTGATTTATCTAACCAATCTAATTTCTAATAACTTTTAGCTTCTTTTCCCAGACTGATAAGATTAATCTTATTGTTATGCCTTTCACATGGTCTGTTTATTTTTTAATACTTACTCCTTTAATACCACCCTACATTTTTTCTTCATTTACTCAGTTGTTCTAATCTCGATCATACTGGGCATTTATATCATGCCTACATTGAAACTTTTTATAGAAAAAAACCGAGACACAAAGATAGTCAGGAAAATTAACTTTCATAAACATCTTGTCCAAATTGATATGTTCTTTGTTACCACAGTCTATATATTGATTGACTAAGTGTGAAGCAGTCTATCTTACTTATAGATATTCCAGCACCTGATATGTTAATTTTAGGGTCAATAAATATATCTCATGTTACTTTACTCTCCTGTATCTTTTCTGCCTTCTTTGTTAACAGTATTTAGATATCGCTTGGATATTCATACCTCCTCCATTCTCAGTCTAACTTGTTTGTGTAGGACTGATCCAATATCTAGGTGATATGGATAGACACATTATCTATCTCTGGCCAACGAGGACACTTTATTTATCCTTTTAGCTCGGTGTTCGTGTGTGATAAACGTCTCATACAAAGCCAATGAAGGTCAGGCCCAGAATTTTTACTGTTAATTATTAGGGAATAAAATAAGGTATTTATTTTGGTTTCTTGGGTTTGGGTTGTTTGTTTGTTTGTTCGTTTTGTTTGTTTGTTTGTTTTTTGACTAGGATTTTGATGTTTTTATCCTTTAAGTAGGTTCTTACTGATAATGGTATCAACATAAATGAAATAACTTAGAGTTGAAAATAGATCCCATACGCTTAGACTAACAGTTTAAATGCTGCTATACTTAAAGCTTGGTACCTCATCATGTCCTTTATGGAAAAATAAATACATTCTCTTTTATTTCTTCTTTATCTAAGATTTCTATCACTTCCATTCGAAGTGTCCCGAATACTTCGTTAAAAACATGTTCAGACACTTCTTTTAATAAGGTATCTGAGATAACACAATTATATTCTATAAGCAATTTATTTACTCGTTGTCATAGTGTCAGTGCACTGAACAAAGCAATTACACAGGGCCCAACTTTGTTAACTTCGAACAAAAAATTAGGGTAGATTACCATAAAAAAGAAAAGCATTTACAAAAGTCACTAAGGTTGGTTGTGATGGACTACTTTGCTTATGAATAGATCCAGTGTGTGACATTTTAGATTATAAAGAGACATTGAGACAATATGCCGTTGGTCACATTGCTTCGAGGTTGACCATGGTGATTGTGAAAGAAAACCTGAAAAGGTTTAAAATGAGAGAGCTGTGGAAACACAATAATCTCTAGAAAGGACCTCGATAATCTTCCCCTACTGGTCTTTCTATCCTCTCCTCTTGAATGAAGACCAGAGAGAGACTTGTTTCTAACCAATAGAAACTGGCACAGTAGATGGGATGTCACCTCAGTGATTATGTAACATATGATTATAGCTTATAATAACATCATTCTTTCTAGAAGACTTTATTTCCTTTGCTGGATTTAATTAAGTGAATACATGGAATCATCCACGTGACAAGATATTGAAGTCGACGTCTGATCAATAGTCAGCGAGGAACTGAGGCCCTCAGTCCAATATCCCACAAGTATCTGAATCCTAACAAAATCCACAAGAGCTTGGAAATGTACCCTTCTCCAGTCAAGCCTCAGATGAGACCCTAGCAGTGGCCAATACCTCATTTTATTATGGCGCGAATGATTCTAAGACTCATGGAGCCAATTGAAATTAATTATGAGCTTTTATTAGCCAGCCAGCGACTGACTCTCTACCACGCAGGGTTAGAGGAAATCAGCCCCGAGTTTCCAGAGGAGGCAGCTTATAAAGCCTCCTACTACATCCTTGGATAAGCAGATTACAAGAAGCAGAAGTTAGCCGTTAACATTTTGTACAAAGATAAATGTATCCGGGGAACTCTCAGATCAAACAGGGCCTAAAAGACAGTTTTATCATCTTCACCTTGGAATGTTGCGCTTCTCCTGGGGCTGGCGCCTGGAGATACCACCTCTCTGAAACTGGAGAATTTCCACTTTCACAATTTCAAACTTGTATAATTCTATGAAAAAGAGAAAATAGGTGACTAATTTCTAACCTACAGAAACTTCAAGATGATATGTGTGTTTTTTAACTTATTAAGTTTGTGTTAATATTGTTATGCTGCAATAGATAGCTAATACATATGGCTTCAACAATAAGAGCAATGAATTGCTAACTTGTGATAGATCAAATTACATACAACTTATCTTTGATACAAGAAAATATATGCTAGTCATATTCTGGAATAATTTTTATAAACTAAATGTATTTTTTGTAAAAACAGCAAGTTTCACCTAGTGCTATGCAAAGACCTCCTTGTTTTAGGAACAGAAGGTCTAGTCCTCTTGCTGTTCTGCAGGACTACTTTAGCCAGGGAGTTGAGAGAGGTCTCAAGGTGATTGATAGAATTTTCAAGAGTTGATAGGTCTTCATTTATTTGTTGGCTTAAGGCCTTATAGTTGGAACTTCCCGTAACAAGGGCTGCCATTCCTACTGCAGCAGATCCTGCTACCCCTATTCCTACTAAAAGGGGAATTAAAATAGGAGCCCTTTTTACTCTGGCCCCTAGATATTGGAAGTATTCTCAGCCCCACTCACCAGAGTAAAAGTAGACCTGAGGAATGACATGAACTAGGACACAAAATCCAGCATTTTCTCTCCAGTAGTTAAGATTGATACAAGGGGTTAATCCAGTATTACATGCAAACCAAGTTCCTTTAGGAGCAGCTAAGTAGTTGTTAGATGTTGAATTCACCTGTATAGTTGTACTACAATTTTCTCTATAAGTAGAATTATTAATATGCTAAGGAGAGATGTGTATACAAGTTCCTTGTCCCTGGAGATCTCCAAGAGTCAGCTTTGGGTGATTTCTCCAGGGGCATACAGTATAATTAGGAGCAGACAGATTTCTTATAATACTTTCATTACTTCCCAAAACAGCAATAGCTGCCAGTCCTACATAATGTGGGGGTGCTGGATTAAGGCAAAACCAATAATCATCTGTGATATTTGGATTACTAGTATTAGCAAACTTGTACACAGCTGTTAACATTTTCAATATAGAATCTTGTGGAGTATTAGGAGTTGCTCTTATCCTAGGGGCATGATAGGTAGACCCTTGGCTTGGAGCAGGGGCCGTAACCTTATGCTTAGGTCTTGGCCTGTATGGGCTTGGATTCAGAAATGAATTTGGCCCAATCGGATGTATGGGGGTCTTAAATGGTTTCTTCTGAATTGTTATGAGTAACGCTGGATCCGTTCCAGAAACATATAACCTTAGACCCCATGTTTTCCCTGTAAGCCAGGACGGATTTGTCCATTGTTTCACAGTGAGAATTAACAGGATTACATTTTCCTGAGGTGGTACAAGAGGATTGACTAGGACGGGTAAGAGTCAGGAAAGGTCAGTATTTTTCCAGGGGGCTATGGTCTCACAATCCCAATTGGCACAATAATATTGATTAGGCTTACTGCAAGTGCTTTGATCCTCTCTAGGGCACATATATAATTGTACTTGTTGGACACCCCTTTCCCATTCTGGATATCCACAACCATACCAGGGGCTGGTCGAAAAACTAGCTCCTGGACCCCTAGGTAAATTCTTGGGTATAGTATGAAATCCTTGTCACATAGATCTACATGGAATGTAGGCTGATACAGTATGAAATCCTTGTCACATAGATCTACATGGAATGTAGGCTGATACATATTCTGATTAACTGATATGGGAGCCCCTGTTTCTGATCTAATTAACTCCCATTTGGCCTGCAAAGGTTGATGAGGATTCCCTCTTACATTATTAATAGCAATTAATTCAATTATAATTAAACCCGTGAGAGTCTTATCTTGAGAGGGTCTCCTGTTGGGCAGACACGCCATCTCTCAGTCTCTGGTGATGGCTGAGCAGCCTTGATGAGGGTGTGATGAATCCAATGGCGTCTCCCAGCAACTTTGACCATGGTGGGAGTGGTGAGGATGACAGGAAAGGGTCCATCCCAGTGGGGCTCAAAGGCGGCTGGTGTATCTTCTTTAACCAAATCCAGTCACCAGGAGAGTGGTTATGAGATTTAAGTGACTGTCCAGGGCTCTCCCGGGTGGTGGAGACTAAGTGTTGAATCTCTTTTCTTGCCAATTGTAGTGCCTGTAAGGACTTAAGTAGTGAGAAATTGTGAATTTCAGTCGCCTTTTCTACCCCTATCTTGGGTAGGAGTGGTGGCGGTCTCCCAAACGTGATTTCATATGGGGTGAGGCCTTGGAGGTAAGGGATATATCTCACCCTAAGAAGGGCAAAGGGGAAGAGGCTCACCCAGTTCTCACCAGTTTCAAGTTTAAACTTGGTTAAAGTTTCTTTTAATGTCCTGTTCATTCTTTCTACCTGGCCCGAACTCTGTGGTCTATATATACAGTGTAGTTTCCAATTAATACCTTCTTTCTACCTGGCTTGAACTGTGAGGTCTATATATGCAGTGTAGTTTCCAATTAATACCTAACATTTTGGCTAAGGTTTGACTTGTTTTGGTGATGAACGCCGGGCCATTGTCGGACCCCAGGGTTAATGGCAAGCCAAATCGGGGTACTATTTCTGATACTAATTTCTTAGCTACTACCTGAGCAGTTTCTCAGTTGCAAAGGCTTCAGTCCATCTTGAGTAGGTATCAATGAACACGAGTAGATACTTAAATCCAAAAGTTCTGAGTTGTGAGAACTTCATTGTTTTGCAGGATGAGTAATTTGGCTGACCTTGGGTCTTGACTGCTGTTTTCTCATTGCGATGCTATAAGTAGTGTGTTTTAAATAAACTCGGGGACACAGACACAGGTTAAATCTGTGATCGCTCCTGCAATTCTGTCTGTCTTCTTTCTTTTCCTCAGTCCATGCTCCCCTTTCAGGTACCCTCAATTACTTTGTCGGCTGGCTCCGACAGTAACAGTATATTTGACTGGTCTGGACAAACATACACAATACAGACAGACAAAACAGACTACAGGTAACACAAAACGCTAGCATATCAGAAACCGAAACCGAAACAGGTGCTGGGTCAGGGTCTGACGTCTCAGACCTGACCATACTAGGGAAGTTGTGCTGCGTCCAGCCTTCCACTAGTTCTTAGGGCCCACAGACAGAAAGAGGTCTAAGAGGACTCTTAGACTAACTCACCGGTGAGACTGGATCAGAAGGCTCGCGTCCAATTTTCAGAAATATTTGTCCACCAGTCTCTGATTTAGGGCCGCCCAACGTCCAGGGCTGAGGAACGTCTCTCAGCAGCCGCCCCCTGGGCGTGGTCGTACCCCGCCCAGAGCGACCGGGGTTGTGGGTCTCAGAGAAAACTTCCCTTCTCTCTCTGGGGAGGATCTTGCTGGGGCCTCCAAATGTTATGGCTTGAACGATTCTAAGACCCACGGAGCCAATTGAGATTAATTATGAGCCTTTCTTAGCCGGCCAGCGACTGACTCTCTACCACGCAGGGTTAGAGGAAATCAGCCCTGAGCTTCCAGAGGACGCAGCTTATAAAGCCTCCTACTACATCCTTGAATAAGCAGATTACAAGAAGCAGAAGTTAGCTGTTAACGTTTTGTACAAAGATAAACGTATTCGGGGAACTCTCAGATCAAACAGGGCCTAATAGACAGTTTTATCATCTTCACCTTGGAATGTTGCGCTTCTCCTGGGGCTAGCGCCTGGAGATATCACCTCTCTGAAACTGGAGAATTTCCACTTTCACAATTTCAAACTTGTATAATTCTATGAAAAAGAGAAAATAGGTGACTAATTTCTAACCTACAGAAACTTCAAGATGATATGTGTGTTTTTTAACTTATTAAGTTTGTGTTAATATTGTTATGCTGCAATAGATAGCTAATACATATGGCTTCAACAATAAGAGCAATGAATTGCTAACTTGTGATAGATCAAATTACATACAACTTAACTTTGATACAAGAAAATATATGCTAGTCATATTCTGGAATAATTTTTATAAACTAAATGTCTTTTTTGTACAATTAGACATTGCTTAAATTGTATACTTGTCTGTCTTGTTACTATGTGAGGTAAGAGCTAGATTTTGTGCTTTCCAAATTTAGTTTATTGATTCTTATAAAGTATAGAAATATAAAGTCTGCAGCTAATGAATTTTCAGCTTTAACATAAAAAATGCCATCTTTTATTTCAAACTTGGAAAATAATATTCATGCGTATTTTTCTATAATAAGAATAGAAATGATTAATACTGGACAAATTAACTGTCATAATTTAAGAAAGAATTTACATCCAATTCATACCACTAAAAGCATTTCAAATTGCATTCGTTAGTAAATGCTTAAAACAGATTTACTTCTAGACAAAGTATCTTCTCACTAACCTTTGTCTTAAATGTTCCAACACACTTCTTTCTACCAGAATCAAAACATACCATAAAAATGCCATTTTCTTCAGGCTAGAATTAAATGAGCCTCTATAATAATGAGCATTAGATTACAAAATTGTAATTCTTTTCTATTCATTGTCAGGCAAAACCCATTTTATTTTGTTTTATGCCCTGGAAAGTACCAGTTACATGATTGGGACAAATTACATATTCCCTGTGGAGTCACATATAATTTAAATACAAAATGAAGCCAAAAAAAAAAAGTCAAGATCTATAAAATCTGATGACAGAGAGGCTAGAAAGATAAAAAAAAAATTAAATAGAATGAACTGAACATAATTTCATAGGGAAAATGGTGAAAGTAAAGGATTGGACCCTGCATGTTCTATTTAACTCCTATGCAATAATGCACATCCAGCATAAAGTGCAAATTAAATTCTAAATTTATGTGAATTCCATAAACTTTCACATTTGTCAAGCAATGGAAGTCTTCTTTTTAAAGCTTCATCTGACTTGGTTTGATCTATGGGGCTTTATCTATGAACTGACTGACACTTTGTAAGTCTTAGAGTAAACTATCTGAAAGGTATTTTTCCAGTTCCACCATATTGAGTGTGATATAATGTGATTTACCATTTCCTCTTTATTTTCTGTCGTTACAATCCAAATCTATTGACTAATTTCAGAAGTGGAGAGTTATGGCCAAATAAAGGATTTCCTAAAAGGCTTTAAAAATCTTTCTCTTGCCGTTAATTCATATCATTGTATTTCATTATTTTATAATAAACAGTGCATCATTAATCTTCTTCCAATTGACTTTTTAACATCTATTTTAAAACAAGTAGCTGCTGAGGGTCCGAAATTCAAGAAAAGCTAGATTTACTGCTGATAGAATTGAGAAAAAACTTTTACAATAAAAATGGCACTTGAAACAGGTACTGCAACTATACAGCTGTAGGGATGAAGCTTAAGAGTCAAGAGATCAATTGCATTCCCACTGTCCAGAAAAAGACTGCTAAGATCATGCTTGAGGAAATGGTTATCTCTTTAACAGATATGGACTTAGAACACTGGAGAGACAGATGGTTTCATATTTTAAAAATGTCCTCCAGGAAGGCCTTCACGAGAAGCTCTTTCACAAGGCTTATCTGAGTTAGGTTAGATGCCCATGTTTCTGACATACTCCTGATGGCAATGCAAGCTCCTATTTTTTTTCCCCCAAGAGCAACACTTTGGGTGTTATTGGCCATCCTACACAAATCCTGCAAATTTTGACCAAAATTTAAAATTACCTAAATTAATACTTAAACGGAGACTAGATAATAATTCAATTAAAACCCTGTTTTAATAGATATCAAATTTAAATTTTATTACTTTGTTATCTTACTGTTTGCACTGTACTCACCACCCTTAAATTTCACATGTAAAACAGCTGCCTAGTTGTAAAGATTAAAGAACTTTGTTTTTTTAGAGTAATTTTAGGTTTCAAGAAATATTGAACAAATTGAGCAAATTATACAGTTCCATGTGTATCACCCACCTCCAGTTTCCACTATTATTAATGTCTTGCATTGATATGGCCCATTTGGTACAATTAATGAACCAATATTGATACATTATTAACTAAAGTCCAAATTTTGCACGAGGCTTCATTTTTTTGTGTGTTGTATGTGGTACTGAGTTTAGATGCATGTATATCCACCATTAAGATCATCATGCAGAAGCTCACTTAAATGACAGAGTAGTTACTTAGAAGACACAGCAGGCTAGGATTGGTCTCTCCCTCTTTTTCACTTGGTGTCAGACGGCATGTGGTTTGAAGGCTGACTGTGCTTCCTCACCATTTCTCTCTCACAGGAATATCACCTAACAAAATATTTGCTTGTTAAATCTCATTTTGATGTCTAATTGTTAGAGGACAGACATGAATTAACAAACACAGGACATTAGGAGATTAACGTTAAAAAGTAGTGTATTTCAAACTATATAAATTAAATTCAAAGTATTCATG
Organism: Pteropus alecto; assembly: GCF_000325575.1. Lineage (NCBI taxonomy): Eukaryota > Metazoa > Chordata > Mammalia > Chiroptera > Pteropodidae > Pteropus > Pteropus alecto. The sequence continues at coordinate 9,936 of NW_006441075.1, forward strand.
CACATTTACAAAAAGTGTTCTATGGAAAATAATGATCAAGAAATTGAAAAGATATTAAAATGGAATGCTAATATTTATTGATATTGGTATTAATATATTGATATATAATAATGAAGATAAACTGAGTAGATTTAATATATATTAATTTATGTGGAGACAAAAAATGAACAAGAAAACCTTGAGTGTTATAGTATGCCATTATTTAAATATTATTACAATTTAGAAGAGTGCCATATGTTATAGGATATTTTAAACTTGTATGAGAAAATCCAATTAATATTTAGCTCAAGTCAGCAGCTATGTGGTTGCTATCACTCTTTTCTTTCACATCAGTGACAGACACTACAAGGTACACAGAGTTCTCTTTCACATTAAGCCCAGTCCTTGTCAAGATACCTTCTAATATTAAATAGGAAAGCATTATTTGTCACATCTGTCTTAACCAAAGAGTTTAGCTCCATTTCAATTGAAGGGTAGCAGAATATGCCACCCTAAATTACAACCGTAGAAATTTAAGTCATGCCACCCCAAAATATGCCACTTTGGTATATTGATTACTTTGAGCCGTGGGCATTAACAACACAGCAAATTCGGGGAGAGGTTGTCTCTGAACTCTTCTTATCTACCTAAAGACAGATCCTCCAAAAGGACTCAATTGTCTTCCTAGGAGCTTCATCAACTAGCAAAGATTGATTCTTATCACTGGACAAAGAGACTAGAAGTGGACAGGACACCCAGACAAACTTTGTCACAAACTGTCAGATCTCCCATCTACTCTTCTAAGATCCCATTTATCTTTCCAAAAAGCTATTTACTCTCTTAAGAGGCTTATACACCTCCCTTTCCTTTCCCTATTAAGGTAATATTTCATTCTGAATTTTAAAGCCACCTCTTGAGTTCCTCATTTTCCTTAGGTATCTCCCATGTATACATAATGTATACATGTTAATAAATTTGTGTTTGTTTTTCCCTTGTTAGTCTGTTTTTTTTTTTTTTTTTTATTACAGAGTCTCAGCTAAGAACTCAGAAGGGTCCAGGGACAGTGATTTTTCCTCCCCTACATAGTCATACTCCTTAAAAGATGGAGCAAATGCTGAAACTAATGACAACTCAGAAAAAAGTGCAGAGAAAATAATGTGAAAGAATAAATATAGTCATAATAATCTCAGCATAGGAACTGACTTTCCAACATTCACAGCTATCAAAACATTAGGGGGTGAATTTCTCTCAACTCTAAGTTTTTTAAAAGAGACTAGTCAACATTGTGGGAAGAATATTAGAAAAATCAAGTATTAAATTGTTATGTTGATTAAATGATCTCTATGGTATATTTCATCCTTTATATGATATGACTCTAAGAACAGAATTTTGATGAGTAAGATTAGCCTCTTTTTCTCTACTTCCAGTGAAAATGAAACCAAAGAAAATGGTTTAAATTAAGATAAGAGATTAACTATAGATATAGAGAAAGTTCTTAATTGCCTGAATGGTGATAACTTGAAATTAATGCTTATTCCTGGGAGGAGGGGATAATACTTGAACTCAATTCATTGCAAAAAAATATTGAAGCCACCTGGAGATGATTTTGAGAAAGAAGAGGTGTTTTTGTAACAAAAAGTAAAGAAAATGTCATTAACCATTACCTCCTTAAGAAGTTTGTTTAAAGAAAAGGGAAGAGAGGAAAAATAAATAAATAATGATCTGGGCATGCAAACACGAAGGTACTGAAATTACTGATATATCCTTGCTGTCAAAAAAGAAAACTGATAGAACCAACTAAAATAAGAATGATGCATTAAAATTAATATTTGTTACTATTTTGGAATTGTGTGTTGTTTGTATGCTTCTAAATAAAGTGAATGTTGTTTACAATCATATAAGATATTAAAAATATAATTAATAATATAAATAAATACTATGCAATCTGAAGACTTATATTCTTTCAAAAATTTGAAGAGGAAATTGTAGATAATCATTTAATGACAGATAAAGCAAATAATGTCTTGATCCTTCCTTTAACTTAATTCTAGGACTCAAGTAAAAATTGTTTAGAAGAGGTCATGAAATTAACAAAATGATTCTATTTCAACTGTGACAACTGCCATTGGGACCAAAGAGAATCAAGTGCATACTTATCTTAAAAATTACTGTATATCCGGCCGTTATAAAAGTAAACATCTATCTGTATGGGGCAAATTGCTTTTCCAAATGAGATTTTCTTACCCTGAAAACCAGACCATCAGGAAGCAACTTTAATTCACAGAACTTAAGAAAATATAAAAATCAAATGTTTTTCATACACACATATAATATCCCAATATTATAAATTAAAACATGAAAAAAGTCATAATTTTTGTTCTAATCTTGACAAGCTAAATTATTTACCTTAATATTTAGGGTGATCTTTGTCAAATCCTTGACTAATTTTTACCAACTTCATTCTTTATTTGTTTTTCAAAGAACCATTAGCAGAAAGGAAGTTTTTAAGAATGGAAACAAAGACATAATATTTAAGTATGTAAAATGAAGATTTGATTTTCTGTTGTATTGCTACTTTTGCTTTCGTAAGCTCACCTACTAATTATCTGTTACCAAAAAGTTAGTTGGCAACCCAATAGGGTTTTTCTTTAGTAAATATTGAAGTATTTATTATGATGTTTTTATAATTTTAGAAGATATGACAAATCTATTGCTATATTCCAGCAACCAAGCAATGGTCAGTAATTCAATGCTTAAATGTTTTTAATTTTATAAAAAGAACAATAGATTTTTTTCTCTGTCTAGGTAGGACAGGTACATTGAAAAATGATTTGCTAAATAGTAAATGTCACCTCTCAAGTCTTTTTGATAGCTTCCACAAAGCTAGTTTACATCTCATAATTCTTATTTATACTCTGCCATGCTTTATTTCTCTTTTTTTTCTTTACTTTTGTTATGAAGATGATGAGACTTCTCTGAAAAATGAAGAAAGCAATTAATTGTAATCAAACAGCCAAACTTTAGTTTGAAGAACAGAAAGGTTTAGTTTGGAATATGTGATATGAATACTTGATAAGCTGAAATCATTTGAAATGATTTAAAACATCCAGAAAAATTCATCTAATATTTGTTTTGAATTCAAATAGAAAAAAGTATTAATCATCTTATTATTTGAAGAAGAATGTATTCTATTTTCCTAATATATATTTAAAAATCTTTCTGAACTTTTACACCAGTAATTCATGTATCCAATAGTATATATTCTTAATAGAAACCAACTTATTTTAGAATATCTAAAGCAATCAAAATCTATAATATGTCTAAAATTACACGTTTAATATGCTAGTTCTCCACGAACACTATTTTCCTTTCACCTCAATAATAGAGGTGGAACTTTAGACATAGCTACCTAACAAGGAATAGAATTCTTCTGCCTTTTCCAAGCTGAGTGTGGACATCTGCCTGGATTTTCAAGATAAAATGTGAGCTGATATAAAATTTGCAATTTTCACCTCACTTGGTTTGGAAAATCTCTGGATGTTGACTTCGGCCCCTGTCCCCTTTCCTCGGACTGAAATGGCAATGATTAAAGTTATTTTGAAACAGAATGCTAAAGCTGGAAGGCGTTAAATTGGCCTAAGTCCCTGAATGACTACATGGAAGGACAGCATGCAGAGGAGCCACAATCAAGCCTTACTGCTCATTTTAGACTGTCACATGAGCCCAACATACTTTTTCTTTGTTCTTTAAGTCATTGAAATGTAATGGTTTCTTTTGGCAGCAGCCTAACTTAACCTAACCAATCACTCCATTCTGAGATTTAAAGATTGAATGACTAGTTGTTGCAAAAAACAAACAAACAAACAAACAAACAAACAAAAAACAAAAAAGATTATTGGGTCAAGGGAGGGGACTAGGTTAAGAATCCAGTTCAAAATTCTAAACTAAATGAATACCTTAGAACTTCCTTTTTATATTTAGTCATATGTTGAAAACTAGTTTTTCCTAAGGAATTCAAAAAAGTCAGTATTGAAATTAAGACATTCCTGAGTTGTAAATACCAAATCTAAGCTCACAATGATACTTACCTTGGATGAGTACCCTCCTATGTAACTCTTGAGCACACTTCTCCCCCACCCTACAAAGAATAGAAACCTTAACATTATAAATTTGTGTCCCCCAAAATTTGATCACATGAAGCAAAAGTTTTTCCACCTGAAACAATTTTATAGGGAAGATAAACCTTTACCTCTATCTTTTTAGGAGATTTTGGCTAGGTTTAAGTATTAAACTGACATCAGATAGATTAACAGGAGACAGCATACATAATTATATAAACTTTACATGCCTCTGGAGCCCTCATAAGGAAATGAAGATCCAAAGGTATGACAGAACCTACATGCTTTCATATTAAGTTGAACAAAGAGAGAGTTGTAGAAAATAATTAAACTATGTAGGGAGGCTAAATGGAGAAAAGAATCAATTTAACAAGGCCTGTATGTATAGCAATCTCTTGGCTTTGACTCCAAAAGTTTTCTTCTTGTAAAGGAAGGGCATCTTTCACTCAGGCGTTTTGATCTCCTGTTTCCAGGAAGAAAAGGGGAGATTAGAATGCCCTTCTTGGACTTTTTGTGTTTTAAGTGCTTTTAGCTCAAATAATCTTTACATCAAAGCAACATAAATATGTGTGGCATATTCTGCCATCTTCAATTCCAACACAAGGGATCATCCTGATAATTAGGGACTAATAACAGAGTTTGTCATCTCTAGAATTTATGTACATCTAGCTGAGGAAGAAAATGGATTTGAAAAAATAAAGAGTAAAGGAGATATGACGCTTGGAGCAACCAATCGCTCTATTTTATTCTTTCTTTCTTTTTTTCTCCATTAAAGAAAGATACTGTGTTGGCCAATATGACAATCAGAAATAGTGTGTAAGTATTTTGCCAAAGCTAGTCACTAAACATATAAAAAGATATATGTGAGCATAGAAGTTTTCTACCACAAATACTGTTTTAAAAATGACAAGCTAGGAAATATTGCACTATAAAGAGAAAAGTTTCTAAAATGATTACTATATTGTGCCATTAGTTGTTTTATACTAATAAAACATTGACAAATGTTGTTATTTGAAATGGTATTAGTTATCATGGTAGATAAGCCCCTAAATCTCACGTAACAGTTCAGTGAGGGCATTCTTAGTTAGGTAGCTATTCTCCAAGCTTTGAATGAGAGGCCTAAGCTCCTTTTATATTGTGTTTCTACAATTGTCAACATATGGCTCCCAAGCTTTCCTGAGTTTTTGCCATTTCACACATCTAACAGGGGAAAAGGTTAAGTCAGACCAAGAAATGATACAGAACATATTGTTCCACACTTTATTGGGCAGAATTCGGTAACATGGCTCCATCTTGCAAATGAGGCTAGGAAATGTAGACTAACTGTATGCCTAGAAATAAGAGGAAATCAATGAGGAGGCCCAAGAACTCTCTGCTATGGACATCTCTAAAAATCTTCAAAAGCATGATAATTGATAAATGGTAAAGAGATGATTGATGAAGAAGATAATCATCAGCCTAGTTTTTTTTTAATATTCATTCCATGTTTTAAGTCAAATTTAAGCCTACATACACATTTGATTCAGTTATTCGCATTCGTTCAAACAGTAGTATCTTATGCCAATACTTAATATGACATTTTTATTATCCGTAGACCTATCCAGTCATCTTTTGATGGGCATTTATATCACTGATTATTTTTGAATGTATCACTTCAGATACATGTCAAAAATTAGAAAGTATAGAGTATCTGGCATGAGACTAAATGTCTACTTCTCACCCTCGAGATCATCAGTCAGTGGCATTTCAAACCCAAAAACATAATGTTGTATTTTTCAAAGCTTCTTTTTATCATTTTTAGTGAAGCCAGTATTCATCATTTTTAATGAAGCCAATATTCATCAAAGCATTACTAAAACTGATATTCCTTGCACAAAATTGTCATTTTAACTATATTAAATTTTAAAATAAATATAATGTTAATTTTGAAATGCTTAAAGTAAAATCGAATATCTCCCTAGTTGATAAATGCATATCACATGAATTTTCAGAGACCTAAACAAAATAAAAGCCTTTTGGTATTACAGACCTGATAGGAATCAATACCTATATTCCTCGTGTGTGAATCATGGTTTTTCTCAAAGATGTAAGACAAGACTTTTCACTATGGTACTGCTGGACATCACAGCTTACCATCATCAAAAGCAACAACTATCAACTTAAAGACTAATAAATTTTCACGTTAAAAAACTTAGTAACAAGAAGAAAATAAAGCATCATTTTACTATGTATATTGTTAATCACTGGACTACCTGGTTCCAGGAGGGGAAGCAGTGCATACCAGGTGGCAGACATTGTACTTGTGTAAGATACAAACACTTTAATTTTATCTTCACAATAATCCTGCCAGGTAGATGTTATTATTTTTGTCGGAAGAGAAATCTCAAGGAAATTGAGTTACTAACTCTATGATAAAAAATACCAGTAAAACAGGAATATGATAAAACATCTCTTCAATGATAAACTCTTTTCTACAATTCCACTGGTGCCTACATTGAAAATACGAGCCTCTATAAACACTGACACTTATTTTAAAAGTGTTAAATATAGTCATATCGATAACAAAAAGTTAATTGGCTTCTTATAAAAGCAATTTAATCTTTCCAGTGAATAAATTATATGCAGGATTATAGGGCAGAAATACTTACTCTGGAGGACAAAATAGGAAGTCTAAACTTTAACACACTTTGATATGCATGCTCTTAAAAGCAATTGAACCATGTAAAACCCAGTTCATACTGTAGAGTAGAATTTGTCAAATAATGCAAACTCAAGAAAAGCTTAATTTTAAGATGTGATAGCTGAATATTATTTATCACCAAAAGAACTTTTATGATTTATCACTTTCTTGAAATCTTATGTTTATTATAAGAAATGTTATTTTTAAAAAAATTATGTTTCTCTGTAATATAATTTTAGAAGGTGCACATTACTAGTCTAAATTAATTCAACCTACATCATGGAACCATAACCAAGGGTCATCCAGAGATACAGATTACCTTTGGGTTAAAATTTTACAAAGAGAACAATTATTCCAAACAGTGATAGAATTATGTGTGCCTCCCCAGTACCCTTTGTCCTCAATGAGAATCTTCTTTTGTCTAAAAAGCTTCATTTTTGTAAAATATTGATAAAAGAAGCATCAAGTGAGCATCATTGCTCTTGTTTCTATTCTCAGTTCTGGGCTACCACATGCAGAAAGTATCAAGCTGTAATACCACTAGCCTTTAAGTAGCCAACTTCTTACTGAGAGTCAAACCCCTACTTTTGAGTTAACCTTGTTTTCAAATCAGGCGATTCACATGTTGGGCATGTTCTCATGAAACGATCATGTACCCAGTTTGCTAGTCATTTTCAGCATCCTCTCAAATTATACCAACATAAATTGCCACCTGCTCTGAGACTTCACTGAAAACAATCCCAAGTCCACACAGCGATCCAGTTTCTCCACAGTTGTGTCTTAATCAGAAAACTCGGCTCAGGGTTGGCGTCTCAAATGCTGCTGTGATCTGTCATTTGACCAAATAAATCATAGCCGAAAAAAGAGTTTTGGAACTTGAAGAAATTTTCAGGTGTGCTAATTCATTAGCCATCATCCGTTTAGTCTGCAGTGTACTCAACACCAGTGGTCCGGTATTTGATGGTCACCCTGAAATTGACCCTCTTTACACATATCATTGTCCTCCTGCCCCTCTGGGGCTCTGGTCAGCCTTGGTCTGTTATCTGGGCCTTTGAATTCAATGTTGTATGTTTTGCTTCTTTCTGTCCTGCCCTCTCTTCCAGGTACACATGAAAGTGAAAGCAGAAATGGCCTGTTTCTTTCAATAACATATTTCCCTTCCCTTGAGGGACCGAAGTGCCAGTCGAATGGGCCCAGTACAGAATGTTTACGTGAGATGTTCAGCCAGGGAGTGGCAGAGGCTGGAGTTCCAGGAAAATGCAGCCCTGAAATGCCCAAGGCTGTTCGGTGAGCACTGATCTTCGGACTAAGGGCTGGTATCTGCATAAGCCGCTGGGCCAAAGAAGTTAGCCTGTGGCATTTGGGCAAACAGATGGAAGATGCAGACATGACTTGAATGAGAAAGAGTTCGATGCAAGGCAGATGAGGCCGGCCTCCCAGTAGGACGGCCAGTTACTACCGGCGCTTAGGCAGGTGGCAAGGCAGAAGGCCTGAGCCTTGGCTCTCATGTGGTCACCAAGAACACTGGAAACAGTGGAGGGGGCATACCCTGTGACTCTTGTTTGCCCAGTACTGAGCAGGGGAGGAGGTGGTGTGACTCAGTAGCGGGGCACCTCAACACATTGTGCTATTGATGGAGCATCAGTGTATGCAGGAATACTGAGCACTCATTTGAAAGTCAAGACACACAAATACAATCTTTGCTGATGAATGAAGCCCTCTGCTCAGGTCTCCATCATGGCTGTTATCACCGGCTTCCTGCTTTCAATGTCAATAGGGATGAAGAAACCAAGTCTCAGGAATGGCCCAGGCCAAGAACTGGCCAGGTGCTCTCTGGTTGGCCAATGTTCTGACAATGGAGGCACGAAGAGTCACTGCCGTGCCCCCACCTGGGAAATCAACACCTGGACAGACAGCAGGGGACCTGCGGTCTAGCCAGCCATTTTAGTTCCAGTTCCATCCCTGCCATGAACGTCTAGTTCACCAGTATTCATGCTTTTGCTCCAAGTCTCTGGGCTGAGAAAAGAGGGACCAGGAGCCACTCTTTGAGCTGGCATGTTCCCCTCTGGAGTTTTTTCTTTCTCCTTGGATCTGTCTCTCTTGGGAAACTAATTTAGTAGATGAAGGTGGTGGTGATAAGGACTATTAGACCTGATTCAGCACCATGAATCTCCAAAGACTCACTGGTAATGTCCAGGGATGAATAATGAAAAAACACACACAACCAAGGTAGACAGCAGAGTTTCAATTTGTTCATTAAAAATAAGAATTTATTGTTCCAGTGACCGGACTAACCAGCACATTCATTTACTATAGACGTTCTTAGATGACAAGTCATATCATCATCAAAGTCATTTTCTATATTTCCAGTGAGACATCCCTATTCTTTAAAGTGGAAAACTTGAATTCCATATGGTTAACACTTATTTTTTTCTTTAGGAAGAAACTTATATGAGGACAGGTCATAATCCAAAGTTTCCTTGGTCAACAGGAAAACAGTACAAACTGAGAAAGTTGATGAAAGGAAAATTTAATGACTTAGTATGTCCATTTCACAATTGGGAATGTTTTGTAAAGGGAGTCAGTATCCTTTGCTGGCTAACAGCACAGTGCCTGGAAATTAGGTTGCTCACAGTAAGTGTTAGCTGCTACAGTAATGATAACGATTACTCTCTGACCCACTGGAATTGGCTCAAGTGGCCATACTGAATTTTTAAATATTATTTGTTATGTTATGATTATAGATTTAACCAATACCTCTTTGTAATGAAACACATCTCTTTTTTTAATTATATTAATGTATTCCAGGAAACTCTATGCCCCGTACAGATGTTCTTGCATATCAATGTTCTTAAGTATTTTTGACTGGCCATAGAATTTGTCTTTTTGTGGGTGTTGTATTTCTCTTACTTACAAATTATTTAGATTAAAGAGTAGAAGGAATCGCTGTGAAGATAAGTTTAATGACACCTTACTATAAACAACAAATGATTGGCAATAGTATCCTTAAAAAAAACAAAAACAAGAAATATTTTTATTTTATGTCTTCTTTCTTTCTCCTTCCACTTCATCATGAAGCCCAAATGAGGAAAAGAAGCTTGGGATTTTAAAATGTAAAATCTTAGGAATCTGCTGAAATGACATTTTCAAAAAGTATAAATTAAAGAGTTTAGAAATACTGTCACGATATGCATTGGAATTCATCATTTAAGTGTCAGAGTTGGTCAAATACCTTTCTTAATTTCTAAATAAAATGTGAAAAACTAATGATAGCAGAACCTTATTGAAGTAGTAATTGCTTTGGTGTGGAAAAGCTTAGTTCCATGAAATAACTTATATAGCATTTGAAATATGTTTGTGTAAATTATAGCTCCTGGTATTAAGGTTACAAAGCATACTTTAGAAATCTAGTCAAGATATTTATTTCTAAAATGACAATTATAAAGTCTCTTGAGATGATAACCTATGAAACATTAAACAATAAATGCCAGCACTTCTATTTTCTTAAATCAGTATGTTGAAGATTTGGTTTTGAGGGGAAGGGTTAAGTTGAAGAGCAAATGAATAAACACATTATCTTTCATTAGTTTTACTCACTCTTTGTTTTAGAGTTGGAGGGGGTAGGGTACTTTCTGTAATTAAACATTACTATTTTAATAATAAATTTAGAAATATTTTACAGTTTCTAATAATGATATTGAATTTGTCATTTTATTAATTACTTGTTTTGTTATAATATAAAAACATTAACAATAATTTAACATTTAAAATAATAATTTTAAATTAATAATTTTGATAACAAAATACTTTTGTAAACTTTGTTATCAAAAACAGGTAGTAAGTTGGATTTTGCCTGCGGGCTTTAACTAGCCAACTGCTCATTTAGAACATTATACACTCTTCAAATTCTCATAAGAAAACACTTATGGGAAATCTCATGTGAAATTCCTAAGTGATGTATCAAAATTTTTCTCCTTCAGGATAGCTGTTGCTCCTTTTGAATTAAGAGGACCTTGGCAGCCCAGGAAGTCCAGACCAAAAGTAACCCAGGATGAGAGCAGAAAGAGTGGTTAGGGAAAAGACACAGGAGGCAGATTGCGTACCCCAGGCACAGCTTAGGAGGCAGTCTATGCTGGAATCCCTTGCTCTGGGGGCTGATGCTGAAGAAGGTTTGTAAACACCACTCCAGCTGTAGCATTTTTATGAGGAGCTTAACTCCAAGTTCCTCGGGCAGTTTTGTTAGAATAGCCACCCCCGGCACACCTATGGTAAGTGGACCTATTCAGAGGGTTGGGATAAAGTCTGTCAGCTTGGCCCTGGCCAATGGTGTCCTGACCAAGGCTGGGGCCACTCTTAGGTGTATCGGGCTGGCCTGCTGTGAGAAAATCAGGCTCCAGGGGACTTAAGGGCATCTATGGTAGACCTGGGAAAACAGTGAAGGTCCAGCCAAGGTTACTCCCAAAGAGACCCCAAAGCCACAGACATACACAGTCTGCAACCATCGGCTGAAAGCAGCTCATCACTCCACATCATACATTTTCTGGCTCTTTCTGGCGCTGTCTGGGCATCTCCCTCAACCTTTGAACATTTTTGTCCAACTAGGTTCAAGGCTTGCTCTTTTCAGGCTGTGACCTCCCTCTCTAAGAAGGCAGAGGTCCTGGTCTCCCAACCTCTGTCCTCTCCCTTCCTCCCTATCACTTCTTCACGCTGTCGTTCTCATTTCAGGCTATTAAATGAATACCAGCTTTGTGTCAATCTTCACCCCATTCTTCTCAATGACCCTCCCTCACCCTTTATGAATCTCTGTTTCTTTCTACCACTCTCCAATTATGCTCAGTGCCCCATCACTCTCCTTTGCTTCGTCACATCCTGTTGCCTGCCTCTCTGTCAACCTCTGACCATTTCTTTGGCCCTCACCACTGTGGTCCCTCTCTGCCACACTTAGGCCTGGCTAGTCTTGGGTGGTCCATTATCACCTGCCGTCCTGCAGTTCTTGACCTTTCATGTCATCTCTGCTGCTGCCATTGTGGCTCCCATGTCACTGTAGTGGAGTAGTTTCCACTCCCCTTATGCTTCATTTTGCTCTCTGGCCACTTGGGTTTTCTGAAGTCTGTCCTCCAGGGGCCCAAGCCAGGGAGCTGGAGAGAGAGCTGAGTACCTAGAGAGACAGTGCCCCATGTCCCAGGTGGATGTTAAGTGAAAGGCTCCTCACCAGGGAGGCAGTCATCACTGTCTTTCTGGGAGATGTGATGCCATTAGGTAGCCTCAAGAGCCCTCATGTTCCTCTTTGGTGTTCACAGCATTTGCCCACATTTGTATAAAGTGTTTTCTGTGAAAACAATGTATCTTTGTTGTGCGAGTGTCCAGGGTATTGTTCAAGCTTGTCTTTTGTCTTTTTCACTTGGAGGATGGTGCAGCATTTGCCTTGCAGCTGATCTTTCACTTGTTTCCTAAGAAGTCAGATTTATCAATCAGTCTTTTCTGTGTGACTTTTCAATTTATGTCATATTTGGGAAACTCTTCTTTATTTTGATTATATATACGTATATACGTATATAGAAGTGTATATATATATACTTCTACAATAGCTTTTCTTAAAATTAATGATCCAGTTGGAATTTGTATGTGTGTATGAGAGAGAGAGAACAAAAGAAAGAGAGAGATAAAGAGATGGAGTTTATTTTTTACCTAGCTGACTACCTAATTTCTTCAATACTATTCATTGAAAGATTCCTTTTCCCATGTGTTTGCAGTATTATCTTAATCTCCTTCTAAAATCATGTGTGTTTTTATATTTATGTCTGGTGTGTTTAATGTTTTGTTATTGTCTAAATTCACACACCAATACCATCTCAAAGCACATGGTTTTTCGCTCTTGTAAAATCTTTGAGTCACGATAAATCTAACAAGTCATAAATTATTTGGCCACTGCAATGAGGCTGGGAGGCTGCTTCTGTTCTGTGGAAACCTGGATTAGGGCAGCATCAGTGGCTGCAGCACACCGCAGCACAGCAGGCTGGAGTTTGTGTGTTCTGAGGGAACCTATTTTTCAGCAGCAGCAGAGGCTGGTGCTTTTTCAGGAATGAGTTTGTGTCTGTTCTGAAATATTGGTTTATGGCAGCAGCGACAGCTGTCATGATAATGCCAACCCAGGCCTGAGGCTGCGTCTGCTCTAGTGAACTCACTTTATGCCAGTGTAGGAAGCTTCCCTAATGCTGCTTCATGACACCATGAGGCATATGTGTCCTGAGGGACCCTGGTTTATGACAGCAGCAGCTATTGCCCCACTGTTGCTGCTTTTAGGCCTGAGGCTTAGTCTCTTATGAGAGAACTTACTTTATGGCATTGGTTTTGGCAGCCCATCTGTTGAGAGGAAACTTGTTTTAAGGCAGCAGCTGCGGCTCCCACGTCTGTGGTGGGGGAACTTTTTGAAGGCAGAGGCTATGGTCATCACATGAAGGTCACCTGGCAATTACACAGCGCTCACATGGGAACCATGTGGGAATCGCGTGGCAATCACACCAGGATCGTGTGTATATCAGGCTAAAGTTATTTCCTTGGATGTTTGCACCTAAAGAGAGTCTCAAGACCTGAAGAAGACAGTTCTGGTTGGTGGAAGATTTATATCTGCAAGGGCCTGGGAAAGGATGTAAGCATTTTTAAATGAAAGATTCTGTGACAGATTTGCCGATTTTCAGGCACCTAGATAAATCACAATTTAAGGTTTTTTTTTTTTTTTCATCTTTCTGTCCTAAATTTTTATAGTATCAGCATAATCCTGAAGTGGACAAGAAGGCATCGGGGTCTGTAATAGGATAGGTGGGTTTTGTAGTATTCCTGGATCTGCATTGCTCTTTTTGTATAGATGAGATTTAGTAAAACAAGGACTGTTGTTTTTAGTTATTCAAAGAATTTCATCTCTTCCTCAATGATAACATCAGGGTCTCACCTGCCCATCTAGCTATATCATCTTGAATTTGCTTCTTTATATCAAGGAGTAGAGTTCCGACTGAAGTGGAAATCAAAAGGTTCCTATGCCAGGAATAGAGTGGTGTGCCTTTGGAGTGTAGGATGTGGGATCCTTCCACAAAGGTTTCCACATGTTTTTCCTCCCCTTGGAGCACTTAGTTCCGCTTTGGCCCAGTTACTCTTAGGATAAGAGCTCTTGAAATATAGCTTCCATCTGGCCCTAAATATCAGCCTCCCATTGGGCCAAGTGCTAACCATTAGCAGAGAGTCTGGCCATTTGTAATCTGGTCGTTTTTGATCTTAGTAAGGGTTTGCTCCAGGGGCCAATCTAGAAGATTGCATGACTACAGTGTGATATGTGTGGGTAGACTGATGGTGTAAATAGGTTCTCATTTTCATTCTAAGTCTGATTTCTGTACTTTTATTTTGTTAAGGGAGTGTTTCATAGGCTAGCCAGAATACTCCTCTCTCTTTCAATTTGGTCCTCCCATAGGCACCAATGGGACATTTGTTTTAGGGTGAGAGCCCTTTAAAAAATACTGGCAAATATCTTCTTATCAGACATCAGGCTATGGAATTAGGTTCGAAACATGGTGGAGTGAGAGATGTCCCTGGATCACTCCCCTTGAAACAACAATAAGGTGAACATCTAAAGCTCAACAGAAAACACACAACCTGCACACTAGCACGTCTGAGTGTGGAATCTGCACATAAGAGCTAACACAGGGCAGAACCCCATGAGTAGAGCGGTAAACTGGGAGAAACAAAGAATCTGCCTTTCATAGCCAGAGCTCTCTGAAGAAGGAAGGGGAAGGCAGGAGGTGTGGTGGGTTCCCAGAACAATCTTGCCTGGGAGAGCTGTGAGCTCCACATGTCTGGACAGAAAAAAATTGAAAATTTACATCATATCACTTATATGTGGGATATAAACCTAAGAGCAACAAATGAACAGGACAAACAAACATTGACTCATGGACATGTTCTATAGACTAGTGGTTACCAGAGGGTAGGAGGTGATAGAGGCTGGGGAGGTAATGAGGTAACGGGGGTCAAATATGTGGTGACAGAAATAAATCTAACTATGGGAGGTGAACACACAATGTAAATGTAAATATGCCTTACTGTTAAATTGTACAGCTAAAACTTATTGGATTTTGTTAACTGATGTCACCATAAAAACTTAAGTGATTCATTTTTTAAAAAGTGATACATAGAAATGAATGATAATGATAGTACAATATATCAAACAAAACTTTTGGGACACAGCAAGACTGGTCATAAGAGGAAAGTTCACATCATTACAGGCCTATCTTTAAAAACATGAATGAATCTAAATAAACAACCTAATGCTTCATCTTAAAAAACTAGAAATGGAAGAGCAAATGAAGACTAAAGTCAGCAGAAGGAAAGAAATAATCAAAATTGAGCAGAAATAAATGAAATTAAAAAACAGAAAAAATAAATGCAACAAAGAGCTAGTTCTTTGTGAAAGATTATTAAAATTGACAAACCCATGACTAGAATCTCTAAAGAAAATAGAGAAAGGACACAAATAAACAAAATCAGGGATGAAAGAGGAGACATTATGACAGACACCGCAGAGAAATACAAAGGATCATACAACAATACAATGAAAAAAGTATATAATACCAAATTTAATAACCTAGCAAAAGTGGACCAGTACTTAGAAAGATAGAACCTTTCCAGACTGCATAAAGAAGTATTGGAAAATCAAAATAGACCGATCAGCAGTATGGATATTGAAACAATCATCAAAAAGCTACCAAAAACTAAAAGTTCAGGACCAGATGGCTTCACAGTAAATTTTACCAAACATTCAAAGAAGATTTAAGACCTATTCTCCTTAAACTCTTTCAAAAAAAAATCAGAGAGGAGGCAATACTTCCTAACTCAATGCACGAGGCTAATATTACCCTGATATTCAAACATGGTAAAGATAACACACAAAAAAAACAAAACTATAGGCCAATATCTCTCATGAACACAGAAGCAAAAATCCTAATAAGACACTAGCAAAGTGAATACAACATATTTAAATGACTATACACCATGATCAAGAGGGCTTCATCCCAAAGGCACAGGGATGTTTCAACATACGCAAATAAATTAATGTGATACGACACATAAACACATTTAAAAATAAGAATCATATGATTATATTAATATGTGCAGAAAAGTCTTCGACAAGATTCAGCATCCATTTATAATCAAAACACTTAACTAAATTAGTATAGAAAGAAAGTACCTTAACATAATAAAGGCCGTATATGATAAACTCTCAGCTAACATTATACTTAATAGTGAAAAAGTAAAAACCTTCCCTCTAAAATCAGGAACAAGGCAAGGCTGTCCACTATCATCACTGTTATTCAATAAAACATTGGAGGTCCTAGTGAGTGCAGTCAGGCAAGTGAAAGATGTAAAATGCATGCAAATACAAATGAAGAAATCAAACTGTCACTATTTGTGGATGACATGATTCTCTATAAAGAAAACCCTAAAGACTCCACAAGAACACTACAGTAAAGTTTCTGGATAAAAAATCAACATTCAAAAATCCATAGAATTGCTATACTCTAATAATGAAGCATCAGAAAAAGAAGTGGAATAAATAATTCCTTTTGCAATTGCAAAAAAAAAAAAAGAATAAAATACCTAGAAATAAATCTAACAAAACATGTGAAAGACCTATATGATGAAAACTATAAGTTTGTATTAAAAGAAATCGATAAAGATACAAAGAAATGGAAAGATATTCCGTGTTCTTGGATTGGAAGAATCAACATAGTTAAAATGACATTATTACCTAAAGCATTATACAGATTTAATGCAATCCCCATCAAAATTTCATCAGCATTTTTTCAAGATAGAACAAAAAACCATTTGAATGGAAGCACAAAAGACACAAAATTGCCAAAGCCATCCTGTGAACCAAAAACAAGGCAAGAGGCATCACTCTGCCCGAACTTCAAATTATCCTACAAAGAGACAATAATCAAAACAGCATGGTATTGGCAGAAAAACAGACATACAGATACATGGAAGAGAATTGAGAGTCCAGAATTAAAGGTATATTTATATGGGCAAAAAAATCTTTGACAAAAAAGCCAAAAGCATACATTGGAGAAAGGAAAGCCTCTTCAACAAATGGTTCTGGGAAAACTGCTAAGCCACCTACAAAAGAATAAAACTAGACTGTTGTCTATCACCATACACCAAAATTAACTCAAAATGGATTAAGGACCTGAATATAAGACCTGAAACAATAAAATGCATAGAAAAAAACATAAGAACTAAACTTAAAGACCTTGTACTTAAAGAGGGATTTTATGAATTTGACCTTAAAAGCAAGGGAAGTAAAAGCAAAAATAAATGAATGGGACTACATCAAACTAAAAAGCTTCTACACAGCAAAAGAAACCATCGACATGGCAAAGAGACAACAATCTGAATAGGAAAATATATTTGAAAGCAACCTTTTAGATAAGGGCCTAATCCAAATGTACAAAGAACTCATACTACTCGATAATAACAACAAAAATGCAATTCAATCAAAAAATGGGCAGAGGATCAGAAGTTCACCATAGAGGACATGCAAACGGACAACAAATATTTGAAAAGATGCTCAACGTCGCTAGCTATTAGGAAAATGAAAATCAAAACCATAATATGTTACCACCTCATACCTGTTAGAATAGCTATAATCAATAGGAAAAGTAATAACAAATGTTAGAGAGGATGCAGAGAAAAAAGAACCCTCTTTCACTGCTGGTAGGACTGCAAATTGGTACAGCCACTATGGAAAAAAGTATGGAGGTTCCTCAAAAAACTATGAATTGATCTACCATAAGATCCAGCAATCCTTCTACTGGATATTTACCCCCAAAGACTTGAAAATTCATATCCAAAATGATTTTTGCACACCGCTGTTCATCGCAGCATTATTCATATTGGCCAGTACATGGAAGCAAAGGAAGTCTCCTACAATACAAGATTAGGTAAAGAAGCAGTGGTACATATACAGTGGAATAGTACTCAGCCTTAAGAAGAGATGAAATACTGCCATTTGCAACAACATGGATGCATCTAGAGATAATAATACTAAGCAAAATAAGCCAGACAGAAAAAGTTGAAAATCACACGATATCACTTACATGTGGAGTAGAAACCTAAAAGCAACAAACGAACAGGAGAAACAGAGACTCATGGACATAGACAATAGACTAGTGGCTACCAGATGGTAGGGTGAAGGAGCGAGGTAGATGGGGTAAAAGAGGTCAAATATGTGGTGACAGAAACAAATCTAGCTATGGGAGATGAAAAAACAATATAAATATATATATGGCTTACTATTAAAATGCATAGCTGAAACTCACCAGATTTCTTTAAACAATGTCTAATTTAAAAAAACAAAAATAATAATAATAAAAATAAAAGAACTAAAGCCTCTTATCCCCAAGGAGAGGAAGCCCATGGTAACCTTTGTGGACAAAGGAAGCCCAGTCGACTTGAGGCGAAACTTGGTCCAGTGCCCTGGTGGATGCGATAAGGGTCAGGCTGTAACTTTCTCACATGCTTGTCTACATTCTGAGTACAAAACTTTACCATTGCTCCTAGGTGACCTCAGGATTCACCCTAATCTTTTCTTCTAACGTTTTGGTGATTTTGGGAACATGGTTGTCCAAGATTACCTGCCTTTATAGTGGCTGGCATTGAAATTCAGTATTTTCCATCCGTCAGGGGTGGCAAGAAGATTCTGTATCATCTCTCACCATACGATTGATCCCCTAGACACCTTTCACCCTCCCTTACCCCTATTCCCATCTCCTGCTTGAATAGTGTTTGTCCTTGAACAACTTACAAGGGTTTTCCTCACAGAATCCGAGCAACCTGGATTGTTTCTTGTGGATTCGGGATTGTTTCAGAGAGGAAGCAGAGATGTTTCAGACAGAGGCAAAAACCCTGAGAGAGCAGGAAGATTCAATTATTGAGAACTGTCTGGGTCCCAGAAGACACATTTTCATCTGACTCCAAGGAGACAAGTATCTCTCCAGTACCCTTTGTCCTCAAGGAGAACATTCCTTTCTCCACAAAGCTTGATTTGTTTGTGAAATCTTGAGAAAAAGTGCATGAAATCAGCATCACAACTTTCTTTAAATGTCTTCAGTACACTCTAACAACTCTGACCTTTGAGAAGCCGATTCCTCACCGACAGTCAAACCCCTCTGTTTTGAGTTCATCTCCTTTTCAAATTAGGGTATTCATGTATTAAACATGTTCTCATGTAATGGTCATGTACCTGGTCAGCCAGTCATTTTCCACTTGCTCTCTCCTTACATCAGTGTCCTTTGCTACCATCTCTGTGACTTTACTGTAATCAGTCTCATGAAGTCCACACAGTGATCCAGTTTGTCCACAGTTCTGTCCTCACCGGAAAGCCCGGGTCAGGGTTGACACCCCAAGTCCTGCCATGGTCTGTCATTTTTACCAAATGAAACGGAGCCAAAATATGTGGTTTCAGTATCTTCAAAAAATTTCAGGTGTGCTAACTCATGAGCCAACATCTGTTTAGTCTGTTGGGTGCTCAGCACCAGCTGCCCAGTGGTTGACTGTCACCCTGGCGCTGATCCTCTTAACACATGTTGTTGTCCTCTTGCCACCCTGAGGCTCTGGCCATCCCCAGTCTGTTGTCTTAATACAGCCTCTTAATACACTTTTGGTCATTTTGCTTCTTTCCATCTTGCTCTCTGTGTCAGCTCAACATGAGAGTGAAACAGAAAAGCCCTAATTCTTTCAGAGGCATATTTCCCTTCCCTTGGTAGGCTGGGGAACCGGTCAAAAGGGCCAGGGTCACAGAGTGTTTATGTGAAGTGATCAGCTGGTAAGTGTCAGAGGCTGGAGTAACGAGCCTGAATGCAACTCTGAAATTCTCAGGGCTGTTCGGCGACCACTCAACTTCGGACTAAGGGCTGGCAATTACATCAGCCACTGTTGCAAAGGAGTCAGCCTGTAGCATTTGGGCAAAGAGATTATGGTTGCAGACATAACTTGAATGGAGAAAGAGTTTAATGCAAAGCAGGTAAGGCTGGCCTCCTAGTAGGCCGGCAACTAACCACCAGCTCTTTGGCAAGAGGCCTGAACCTTGGCTCTCATCCAATCTCCAAGAACACTGGGGTAGGTGGAGAGTGCACACCCTGTCCTTCTCATCTGCCCTGCACTGACGCTGGGGAGGAGATGGTGCAACTCAGTAATAGATGTCTTCAGCAGAGTCTAGTATTGATGGAGTCTCAGCTCTATGCAAGAATTCTGAGCAGTCATTTGAAGTTCAAGACACAGAAATGCAATTTTGATTGTTGAATGAAGCCCTGTGTTCATGGCTCTGTCACAGTTGTTATCACAAGCTTCCTGCCTTCAAAAACAGGAATGAAGAAATCAAGTCTCCGGGGAGGCCAAGGCAATGAGCAGGCAAGGTGATGTTGTTTGCCCTGTTGTCCAGGTGGGCAAATGTCCAGAATTAGATGGTCCGTTAGTCACTGCCCTGTCCCCACCTGGGAAATCAGCACCTGGCCAGACACCGGGGAGCCAGCCATTTGGGTTCCAGTTATCTCCTGTCCTGACTGTCTGCATCGCCAATATTCATGCTTTCACTCCATATCGCTAAGCTGACAAACAAGGAAATGCTAGCCGCAGTTTTAATCTGGTATCTTCACCGTTGGAGGTTTTTCTTTCTTCCTGACTCTCTATTTGCTTGGATTTTCTGCAACTGGAAGCTCCAGGCCCAGAGCAAGTGAAAGCCCAGAGGGGAGCTCTGGCCTAGCAGAGGCCTGTTAACATCAACTCAGCTTGTCTCGGGCCCTGGGCTGGCACAAGTTAGTTGCCAATAAATGCTCCTGGGAGGGAGGGCTAGCTATCAATAAATCACAGCTGTTGTCCATGTAGTTGATGCTGGCCAGGCCATGGATTGTCCCCTCCCTCAGCCTTTTGCTGTGTCGAAATCCAAAATACATAAAAAAAACTCATACAACTCAACAACAACCACAAAGTAATCCAATTAAAAAACTGGTAGAAGAACTGAACAGATATTTCTCCAAAGAGGAAATACAGATGAATAATAGACATATGAAACGATGCTCAAGTTCACTAATCATCAGAGAAATGTAAATTAAAGCCCCATTGAAATATCACCTTACATATGTCAGAATGACTATCATCAATAAAAAAGAATAATAAATGTTGGCAAGGTTGTGGAGAAAAGAGAAACTCATACATTGTTGGTAGGATTGGAAATTGATACAGCAGGTATGAGAAACTGGAGGTTTCTCAAAAATTAAAAATGAATATGCTTTTTGACCCAGCATTTTCAATGCTCGGTATTGATCCAAGTAAAACTAAAACATAAAGATCTATACACCCCAATATTTATGGCAGCACAATTTACAATAGCCAAGATATGGAAGCAACCTAAATTCCTGTCAACAGACAATTAGATAAAGAAGTTATGATTCATATATACAATGGAACATTACTCAGCCACTGAAAAAAACTGAGTCTACCATTTCCAAACACAGGGATGGAGCTAGAGGTTATTATGCTGAGTGAAATAAGTCAGATTTCACTTATATGATTTCACTTATATGTGGAATCTAAGGAACAAAAAGAATAAACTGATCAAAAGCTGACTCACAAATATACAGGACAGCTTGGTGATAAACAGATGGTATGGGAGGTTGTGGGGCTGCGAGAATGGGGTGAAGGGTTAAAGATGTACAAATTAGTAATTGATAGATGGTTATGGGTATGGGGAGCATGGCATAGGGAATGCAGTTAGCAGTAATATATTGGCTAGGTGAAAAACCAGAGGAGAGTAAGAGCTTTTAGGTGGATCATTTTATAAACTATATAAATGTCTAACTAATGTACTGTATATTTGAAATTAATAAAATAAAAAATATATAATAAAGCCATTCGTTGAGTGAATAATTGAGCAGCTATGGTATAGAGGATCAAACTTACACAAAGCAAAGCAGAAAAAAAGGAAATTTTACTGACTTGGTTATTTTTAAATTTTTATTTAAGCGGACTTCAAGATTTTTTTCCCACTTCCCAAATAAGTTAATTCCTAGAAGACAGATTCATTTAATTTTGTGGTTTGCTATGGTATAGTGTGATCAGGACCAAAAATCCAATTTACACTTACAAAAATATTCTTTTTAAAACTGTTCTCTGGGTGAATTGATGCTAGTTCTATTTGAAGGCTGTAACTTCTCTGAGCTGAAATTTGTTTCTCAGAACCTCACACCTGTGCATGCAGAGATTATTTTTTTTTCTTAAATTTGTTACAGCTTTCTAAAAGGGAATACCAAGCTATCGATAATTATTTACAAAGAGAATATGTTCAAAATACACAAAATACAGTGTTAAGATAATGCCATTCCTTTTAAACATATATATGTATATA
>NW_006441075.1:32197-35374 GCF_000325575.1 Pteropus alecto
GTACCTCACACCTGTGTATGCAAAGATTATGTTTTTCTTAAATTTGTTACAGCTTTCTGAAAGGGAAATGCCAAGCTATCAATAATTATTTACAAGGAAAATATGTACAAAATACACAAAACACAGTGTTAAGATAATGCCATTTTATTTTAAACATATAAATATATCTCATAAATACCAATTAATTAGAACCTTTTTGATATTAGAGAACTATGTCATTTAATTTATGGAAGTTGAAGTGGTTATACTGATTATTTCACAATTGGATAAGGTTTTAAAAAGAAATAGTATTTCAAAGATAGAATTTGCTTAGTCATTGCATAATGGAGAAATTGTTCTCACATTAACTGTCAGCTTTTAGAAATATTCTTTATTCAGCCATTAAAATAAGAGGAAAAATTACTATTCTATATTGATGCTAAATGTGAGTTCTAGAAAGATAAGGCCGCTATTTGGTTTCAAAGGCCATGATAAACTATCTGAGTGTTCAATAGAATGGTGTTTTTAATAACATATGCACTGTTCATGCTGAATTAGAACATTTTGAGTCTGAGATTACTATTATTTTATAGGGAAAAAAAGCAAATTATTCTAATAAAAGAACCAACAAGGACTATGAACATTTATTTAGAGATTTCAGGGAGCCAGGCGCTGTACTCAGTACTTCATATACACTTTTTCATGTATATTCATAAGAAATTTGTTAAATAGTATTGTCATCAGTGGCAGACCTGATGCCAAGAGAATTTAAGAATCTTGTCCAATGTTATCCATCCCAGTAGTGATTAAAAGATAAAAATGTAAGTTTGTCTTCATTATTACGCTTTGGAAAATGGAAAGATATAGACTGAAATAGTAAAAATTTTGTTTGATGTTTTTTATATTTTGTATTCATTAACCTTATTCTTCTTGATCTTATGATTTAGCATATTTATCACATTTGATTAAATTTTAATCATTATTATCGTAAATGAAAAGTTCCCTAGTTCTCTTAGTAATTGAGAGAAGCAGGAGCTACCATTTATTTCCTGCATACAGATATTGCTTTTTTATTGATTGAATGATTGATTGATTACACCTTTATCTCAACCTCATCTCACAGTCTAATTTTAATTTGAATCTTCTAAAATATTAAAGCCATAAGGAGCCTCTCCCACGAAATTGGTTACATCAGAGTCAGTTGGCCTTGCCCTGCTCAGATGTTACTGACTCCTGCTGCGACTGTGTCCTGAGCTGTCTGACAGGGATTTTTGTGTCTGAAAAGCACACTGTTCTTTTCCTGTGATGCCTGTTCTTTGCTGAATGTCTAAGTCCTTCTTCTAAGACTTCAGTCATGTCTCCTTCCACTTATTCTTCCTACTCAGCTTAGATTCTCATATGCTCTATAATATAAACCACAGAAAGGCCTCTGCCTATACTCATGTGTCTGATCTGTGGACATGATCACTCAATTTTTCAGGTCATAAACCTAATCTCTGGCTTACAATTCTAGATTCAGAAACCTAGGATCAGATAAATCCATGTGCTTTTTCATCCTAACTTGCATTCGGACAGCCCCATCTTCCAAATCCAATCTATCACACTCGATAACTGTCATCTCTGTCACCTCTACCGATAACATAGTACTTCATGCTCCCAAATCATGCTTCCTTGCTAGAAATCATAACAAAACTATGTAGCATTGTTTCACCAAGTATTAAAAGCAGATAATTCCTTAATATTAACTAAACAAAAAACTATCCAAACCATAACAGCTCCTCCACTTTGTCAAAATTATTTTATTATATCTTCGATGAAAAGCTTAAAATCACCAGAAAATTGAATAACTTTCCTTTTGTTTCTATAGATTTAGAGCTTTATAAACATTTTGATAATTTTATTTTTTCTAACTATATCTCTGGAATTAACTGGCATCTAGATTAAAGAGTTGAACATTATCAGAGTCTGGCTCAAAAAAACAACTATTCGGATTGGATTAGTGTTTCCTTTTTAGTCTTTTATATAAATTGACTTACCTGGAATTTTTTCAAAATAAATTTGCTCACATTTATTTCTAAGATCCATTCAAAGCATTTCCTGTAGTCATATTCATTTTCATTGCTCCATAGAATCCCACTGCACAAATATACTATGGTTAATATATCCTATGTACTGTTGATTGACATTTAGGTTTTTTTCTTTTTTATATAACAAATAGTGTTCATGTCTACACTACAAAGAGTGGATTCTTTTCTACATATCTTTTATTAGCACATGAGTGCCTTTCTGTTGAGTAAATACTTAGGTGTAGAAATTCTGAGTAAGGGAATAGGGATATGTTCACACTTAACTAATGATGTCATACTGTTTGCCAAAATGTAGTACTAATATATATCTCATCATCAATCTGAAAATGTCAGTTGTTTTGAATTTGGTTTTGTCTGTCTTTTTCTAAAATTAATTAATTAATTATTTTATGGTGATATTGGTCAATGAAATCCATTTTATTTCATCTGTACATTTTAACAGTAAGGAATATATATATTTACACTCTGTGTTCACCTCCCATAGTTAGATTTCCTTCTATCACCGCATATTTGACCCTTTTACCTGGTCTACCTCCCCCTTTGAGCTTCCCGTCTACCCTCTAGAAACCGTTAGTTTATCATCCATGTCCATCAGTCTTGATTTGTCAGGTTCATTCTTTGATTTTAGGTTTATATCGCACAATATATAATATCATGTGATTTTCAACTTTTTCCCTCTGGCTTATTTCGCTTAGCATGATTATCTTGAGATTCATCCATGTTGTCGCAAATGTCAGTATTCCATCTCTTCTTATGGCTGAGTAATTTTCCGTTGTACGTATGTACCACAGCTTCTTTATCCAATCATCTATTGTAGGCCACTTCAGTTACTTCCATGTCCTGGAGCTCTTTGAATAATGCTTCTATGAGCATTGGTGTGCAGATATCATTTTAGAAATGAATTTTCAAGTATTTTGGGTAAATAACCAGAAGAGGAATTGCTGGATCATATGGTAGATCAATTTTAACCCTTTTGATGAACATGTGGTTGTTTCTTGTGGTTTATTTTACAATTCCCTAGTGGTTAATAAACTTGAATGCTTCTCTCTATATATCTATATCTATATCTATATCTATATCTATATCTATATCTATATCTATATCTATATCT
>NW_006441075.1:35617-65481 GCF_000325575.1 Pteropus alecto
AAAAAATCTTGGAAATAAATAAAATGACACAAATGCAAAAGTGGTGTAAGTTTACAAAAACTAGTGTACTTGCCATAACAAGTTTCAAGATACACTTAATCTTTTCAGGTTTATTACTCCTATTCATTAAAATGTATTTTGGTGAAGCAAGGCATTTCTCGGTCCATTTTTGAAAAAAAACAACATGACTCTTTGAAGGATGAAATACAAACTAACTAATGTAAATTATATCCTTGTCATATACATAATTTTGCTCCAGGATTACTGGTTTCATTAATGTAAATTAATTAGAACTACTAGAGATTCTCCCATTCTTTATGATATATTTGAAATTAATTTTATTATATAATACATTTTCAATAAATCTAGCACTTTATTCTTATAGGTGAAATAAATAGGCAGTTCCAAATAAAAATATATTTAGAGAAGTATGAATAAAAATAATTAAAAGGCTCATTTTAATCAGTTTTGCTTAGATTGTGTTATAATGTCGGGTCAGTAGAACATAAAGTTAACTGGAGGTTTAAAAAATTACAGGACATTTTAAGAAAAAAAGTGTTTCTTATTTCCTGAAATATCTTTGAGATATTTGCAGTCTGCAATTTCAAAAACAATCTGAGATTTTTAAATTGATTGTCAATATTCCGGAGAGTTTTCTACCAGATGATGCTAAATACCCTTTTTTGAAACATAATATAGGAAAGTTCACAGAATTATTACTGCTCTTCAACATGTAAAATCTGCTACATAAAATGCAAGCTTGACTCAAAAGATAATATTCCATATTATACTCTGGATTGTTACACATTTAATCATCTGATAAACATGCAGGAATTAAATAAATTTCTAATGTGACTGGAGTGTGACCACACTTTGAAGTATATGCAAGGCTGGTGAATTGAGGAAAGGAAAAATGAATTGGCCACTCACCAAATAAACTATTTTTCCTAATGTATCATGTCCAAGGGCTTAAAATGTGTAAAAAGTCCTCAAACATTTTACGTAAGGAAATTTTCAGTTAGGTGATCCACTTTTCATCTACTTTGAAGGGCCTAAAATTTCTCTTTTTCTCAATATATATATATAAGCTTGGAAAACGTAGTTTTATTTCCATTGGAAGCAATCAAAATTAAGGCAATCTTAATTAAATTACATTCAAACTAACAAGTGTTAATTGCATTACTACTATATGAATGAAATTGTTTGAGATCTCCCTTTTGTGACAATAAATGAGACTGATTTGTGTCGAGCAGGTGAAGAGTAAAAGAACAGAGTAAAACTTAAATATGCAAAATTATCTTCTCTAAACAGTTTATTTGCCTACATAAATAGACTTGGATTTTCCCACTCATACTAAGAGCAACAAATCTGAAATATTTACTTGTTCAGAACAATAAAGGAAAGTATATATCAGAAAATGATGTTAATATCTCTTAGCTCTCAAATTAAACAGGAGAAAAATGTACTCTTAAAATGCTCAGGTTCTTAGAAACAGAGTATTTAGTAGTCACTTGTTTGCATATACCCCACAGAATTCCAAAAGAGATATGGAGTATTTTGTAAAACTGCATACTATATAAGAATATAAAGATAGGAGTGCAAAGACTATAATGGAAACTAGAGACAAAGTTATCATGATACATGTGTATTGCATTCAACTTGTAAAATTGCAAAGATGAATGCAATATTTGACTCTGAGGCTCTCGCAGATCAAAAGGAAAACAATATTAGCTACAACATAGGCTGTGACCATATAACAAAAACATATCAGTTGTTAGGAAAAATCAATTTTCTTGTCATTTGTTTTCACCAGTGGTGTAAAATTAATGAAAAAATTGTGATAGATGCATAACATTCAAAGATATTATCAAATCTAAGCTCCTAATTTTGACAAGAAGGGACATTTCTAGAGAAATGATGGGTCATATTACTCTTAATATACCCAAGAATGTAATTGAAAGAATATGTGACTTATCCAAAAATAAATAATTAATTCAAGTATTACACGGAAAGTCTTTATTAAAAGATTAAAAGACATGGCTATATGTGAAAATAAATGAGCATATAAAATTTTAAATGAATACCAATTTGAGGTGTTCAGATTATGAGGTAACAAGGTACCTGCTTAGATGAAGCTTGAATTCTAGTAGAGAAAACTGGCACATAAATATATGACAATGATATAGCATGGTTAAGTACCAAATCAGACGCGTGGTAGTTCGGTTATAGGGTCATAGCCAAGAAGGCAATGAGCTCTCAGGCACCTACGCATATTCTCTTTTTGCATGGTACAAACTATATGAGGTTAAATGACATGGCAATCATAAAGATAACCATGGTTAGTAATTCTCCGGAGATACTACTCTCTTGAAAAATAAGTGTTTGTATAAAGCTGGGTGTTCTATAGTTGGCAAAAGAGGATCAAAAGTAATATATTATGACACCTTAATTCAGACTGGTACTGTTTATCTTTCCATTAGATAGAGCAAGTAGGAAGAAAATTGTCACAAAATATTATACTAGCTTCAAGTGACATAGACCATCAAATCTGTAATACGTAAATGATGCTTTGGATTTCAAGATTAAATAATCTAGACTACTTGAATTTTAAAATGTAGCTCTCAAATATAATAGTATTTTAGGGCACTTGGCATTTGTTTTCCCCATGCCATTATTTTCCCAAGGTAAATAACAGACAAACTATTAGAAATGGTTAAACATAGTCAAGGCCTCATAACTCTACAGCAATATTTCCAAACAGAGGACAACTGTGGCCCAGAGTAATAAAATATAGCAGCCCAATAGAGAGTGGAGAACAGATTTGGGCCTGAACCCGAATGATTTGACTCCCAGCCCCGTGTTCTTCCACCCAAGAGGCATAGAGTTTAGTCTCTAGGCCAGAGTGCATGGTGGCGAATCTCTGCCTCACCCTGGACTAGTTGTATACCATGGGCAGGGGACATTCATTTCTGGGACTCAGTGTTCTCATCTGTAAATTGAGAATAATCATAGTAGCTATCTTATGGGATACTTGAGGAGAATAAATGAGTTAATTTCCTGAGAAGCATTTAGAGGACCTAGCATAGCAATATTGGAGCTTAGTTGGGGCCCCTCTAAATATGCCAAAGTGGCATATTGATATTTTGAATTAAAGTTATGTAAAAAGTAGTCATTACGAAGAGAACACTCTGATCCCTTATGTCCCTCTGAAAGCAGAAAACAACTATCTCATGTGAAAGGTACCATCCCTGCTCCAGAAGGAAAGAGAAATATCTTTACTACCAGAAATAAAGAAATATATTTATTTATATATTTATATATATAATATATATAAACATTTGGTTTTGTTTCTTGGTTCTCCCTTAATTATTTATAATGTCTTTCTCACTGTAGTCTATTATTGTGATGTAACCAAATCTATCAGACATTTTTCTTTGGAATAGGAGACTTCATTTAGTATTATTTAGCTAATGTCCCACCCCTAGAGAATGGTAAATCAAAATCTCTTTGGGATTCTGACACATTCTCTTTTCAGGCTGAGAAGCAGATGTATAGCTCCACAATGAGCATCGCTGATGAATTGTTGCAACTGGTACTCATATCACTGATGATGTGTTGGAGAATAAATTTTCAAAACCACAGTTATATAAGCAAGAAATATCATTACAGTAACACAAATCTTTGCTTCTGAATGTGAATATGAGATTCACATTCAAACCAAATTAGGAAAAATGGATACCACTGATGAATAACAGCTTTGAAAATAATGGTTTTCATGCTCTAACAATATTGAGGATGTTCCTCCCCACCTTTGGAATTTTCTTTGACTATGCTCAAATATACATCACATGAAAATTACCATTTTAACCATTTAAAGTGTACAATTCAGTTCCATTAGGTACATTCACTCCGTTCTGAAACCTGAAACTGCGTTCTGTCACCACCACTTATATTTAGTACACTTTCATCCTCCCTAATTGAAACTCCGTGTCAATTAAACAATAACTCATCGATCCACCTTCCATAGCCCCTGGTAACCACCATTCTCTTTTCTGTCTAGATGAATTGGACTACTCTATGAACCTCAAATCATATAGTATTTGTCCTGTGTCTGACTAATTTCACTTAGCATATATTTTTTAAGACTGAATAACAGTCCATTGTATGTGTATATCACATTTTGTTCGTCCATTCATCCGTTAACGGGTGTTTCCACACTTTAAGTTACTGTGAATAATAATGAAATGAATATTGCCATGCAAATGCTTGTTCTAGTTCCCGCTTTTAATTCTTTTGGATATATACTAAGAGCTATACTTTTAACTGATATTACTTCTTGTATTAAAGGCTAAGAGGGAAATTACCACTTTACTTTTTTTCTCCCTCTTCTACCAATTAAAATGACTGATTGCTCGTGACCAATGAAAATCAATTTGGTGGATCTAGTTGTATGATATCAGCCTTAACCCACAGTAAATAGAGGGGATATTCCCAAATTAATTCTTTTGTCTATTGCTTGTTTGACACCATCCAAGTTTTACGTTAATATGACATGAACATTCATAACTTTGAGTCAGAAATTAAATCCCTACATATTTGTATAAATAAAAGCCTTATTTATTTACTTTTTTTGGTCTAGTTTATTAGAATGTTAATTGTGTAAGGGCAGAGGGACAGTCTATTTGCTTTTTCTCTATATTTTTTGCACATACTGTATGAGACTATGAAACAGAAAACACAGGTGACTAATTCCTAACCCACAGAAATGTCAAGATAATATATGTGTTTTTTAACTTATTAAGTTTGTGTTAATATGTTATGCTGAAATAGATAGCTAACACGCATGGCTTCAATAATACGAGCATTGAATTGCTAACTTGTGACGGATCAAATTACATACAACTTTAGTTTGATACAAAAAACAGATGTTAATTATATTCTGGAATAATTTTCTCAAACTAAATTTATTTTTTGTAGAATTAGATGTTGCTTAAATTGTTTATTTGTCTGTCTTGTTACAATGTGTGAAAAGGGCTAAATATTGTGCTTTCCAGAGTTTCTTGATCCTTGTAAAGTACAGAAATATAAAGTCTGCAGCTAGTGAACTTTTAGCTTTAACATAGAAAAATGTCATCTTTTAATTCAAACTTTAAAGGTAATATTTTTTGTGTATTTTCTACAATATGGATGGCCTAATTTACAAAAAGAGTTCTGTGGAAAATAAAGATGAAGATATTGAAAAGATATTAATACAGAATATTAATGTATATGATACATGTATTAATATATATTGATGTATAATGAAGGTAAATTCAATAGATTTAATATATATTAATTTATGTGGAGACAAAAATGAATAAGAAAACCTTGAGGGTTATAGCATACCATTATTTAAATATGATTACAATGTAGAAGAGTGCAATATGTTATAGGATATTTTAAACTAGTGTGAAATGCTGCGGTTAATATTTCCATCTGGTCAGCAGCTACATGGTTGCTAGCACTCTTTTCTTCCACGTCAGTGGCAGACACCATAAGGTACACAGAGTCCTCTTTTTCACTAATCCCAATCCTTGTCAAGATACCTTCTAATAATATAAAGGAAAGCATTATTTTTCACATCTGGCTAAAGGAATTTAGCTCCATTTCAATTGAAGGATAGCAGAATATGCCACCCTAAATTACAACAGTAGAAGTTTAGGACATGTCACCCCAAAATATGCTACTTTGGTATATTGATTACTTTGAGCTTTAGACACTTAAAAAACAGCAAATTCGGGGAGAGATTTTCTCTGAACTTCCCTTATTTGCTTAAAGACAGATCCCCAAAAAGAACACAATTGTCATAGATCTTCTCTCCCTAGGAGCTTCTTCAACTAGCAAAGATCGATTCTCATCACAGGAGAACAGACTAGAAGTGGACATGACACCCAGACAAACTTTGTCACAAACTATCAGATCTTCCATCTACTCTTCTAAGAACCAATTTATCTATCCAAAGAGCCATTTAGTCTTCTAAGAGGCTTATACAGCTCCCTTGCCTTTCCTTATTATGATGATATTTAGTCCTGAATTCTAAAGCCAACTCTCTGAGTTCTTCATTTTTCCTAGGTATCTCCCACATATACATAAAGAATCAATGTTAATAAATTGTTGTTTGTTTTTCTCTTGTTAATTTGTTTTTTTTTTTTTTAATCACAGAATCTCAGCAAAGAACTCAGATGGGTTCAGGGAGAATGATTTTTTCTACCCTACACAGTCATACTACTTAAAAGAGGGATCAAATGCTACAACTGATGGACAGTGCATAGAAAATAATGTAAGAGAATAAATAAAGTCATAATAATCTCAGTATAAGAACTTACCTTCCAGCTTTCACAGCTATCCAAAAACTTCCTATTGAAAGTTTTTTTTAAAGAGACAAGTCGACATTGATGTAAGAATATTAGAAAAATCAAGTTTTAAATTATTATGCTGGCTAAAAAATCCCTATGGTATGTCATCCTTCGTAGGATATGACTCTAAGAACAGAATTTTGGAAAGTAATATTACCCTCTTTTCTTCTACTTCCAGTGAAAATCAAACTGAGGAAAATGGTTTAAATTTAGATATGAGATTGAATATAAATATAGAGAAACTTCTTAATTGCCTGAATGATAATAATTTGAAATTAATGCTCATTTCTTGGGGGGGGGAGGCTAATACTTGAACTCAGTGAATTGAAAAAGATTTTGAAGCTATCTAATTTTGAGAATGAAGAGGTGTTTCAATAAAAAAAGATAAAGAAAATACCATTAACCAATATTTCCTTAAGAAATTTCTTTCAAGAGAAGTAAATGAGGAAAAATAAATAAATAATTATTAGGGCATGCAAAGTCTAAGGCACTGGAAAACTGAGGGAACCAAAAACAACAGTAATAATGCATTAAAATAAATATTTGTTACAATTTTGGAATTGTACGTTGGGCATATGTTTCTAAATAATGTGAATGTTGCTTACTATTCTATAAGATATGAATTAATAATATAATTAATAATATAAATAAATACTATACAGTCTGAACAGTTAGTCTAGAAAAAAGAATGCTATGCACCAAATTTGAAGAGGAACTCAGTGTGTCCCGGAAAATGTAGATGTTCATTTAATGAAAGATAAAACAAATAATGTCTAGATCCTCTATTTAACCTAATTCTATGACTCAGGTAAAGACTGGTTAGAAGAGATTATGAAATAACAAAATGAGTCTGTTTCAACTATGACAACTGCCATAGAGACCAAAGAGAATCAAGTGCATACTTATCTTAAGAATTACTGTATATCTGGCCGTTCTAAAAATAAATATCTATCTGTATGGGGCAAATTGCTTTCCCATTATGAGATTCCTCCTACCCTGAAAAATTACTTGAAGCCAGACCATCAGGAAACAAGTTTAGTTCACAGGATTTGAGAAAAGATAAAAATCAAATCTTTTTCTTACACATGTAAAATATCCCAATATTATAAATTATAAACATGAAAAATAATGACAAAATTTTTCATTCTAATCTTGATAAGCTAAATTAGTTCACTTAATGTTTTGGGTGGTCTTTATAAAATCCTTGACTAATTTTACCACCTTCAGTCTTTATTTATTTTTCAAAGAACCATTAGCAGAAAGAAAGTTTTTAAAAATGGAAACAGAGAAATAATAATTAAGTATGCAAAATGAAGATTTGGTTTTCTGTTGTATTGCTACTATTGCTTTGGTAAGCCAATCCACTAATTATCTGTCACCAAAAAGTTATCTGGCAACCCAATAGGTTTTTCTTCTTTAGTTATTATTAAAGTATTTACAATATTTATTATAATTTTAGAAAATAACGGGTCTGTTACTATATTCCAGTAACAAAGAATCAGTAGTTGAATGCTTAAATGTTTTTAATTTATAAAAAGAACAATGGATTTTGTTTCTCTGTTTAGGTAGTACACTGAAAAATGTTTTGCCAAATAGTAAATGGCACCTCTCAAGTCTTTTTGATAGCTTCCACAAAGCTAGTTTATATCTAAAACTCTCATTTACACTCTGCCATGCTTTATTTTTCACTTTTTTTTCTTTTGCTTTTGTGATAAAGATGATTGGACTTCTCTGGAAAGTGGAGAAAGCAATTAATTATATTCAAATAGCCAAACTTTA
This sequence comes from Pteropus alecto, assembly GCF_000325575.1. Classification (NCBI taxonomy): domain Eukaryota; kingdom Metazoa; phylum Chordata; class Mammalia; order Chiroptera; family Pteropodidae; genus Pteropus; species Pteropus alecto. Next base: position 43,792 of record NW_006441075.1, read on the forward strand.
GCTTGAAGTCCAGAAAGCTTTAGTTTGAAATACGTGATATCAAGACTTGATAAGCTGAAATAAATTGAAATGATTAAAAACATTCAAAAATGTTCATCTGATATTGTTTTAAATTCAAAGGAAAAAATTATTAATTCTTTTATTATTTGAAGAAGAATGTATTCCATTTCCCTAATATATATTTTAAAATGTTTCTGTACTATTACTTCATTAGCTCATATACCCAATAACATATATATTCTTAATAGAAACCAACTTATTTTAGAATATCTACAGCAATCAAAATCTATAATGTGTCTCAAATTACACGTTTAATGTGCTAATTCTCCACAAACACCATTTTCCTTTTTTCTTGGTAATAGATGTGGAACGTACACATAGTTGCCTAATGAAGAATAGTATTCTCCTTCCTTTCCAAGCCAAGTATGGACATTTGCCTGTATTTTTAAGAGAAAAAGAGAAAATGTGAGCTGATGTAAAATTTGCAACTTTCACCTCACTTGATTCAGAAAAGCTCTGCATGTGGATTTCTGCCCCTTTTTTCTTTCCATGGACTGAATTGGCAATGATTGAAGTTATTTTGAAACATAAAGCTAAAGATAGAAGGCACTAAATTGGCCAAAGGTCCTGAATGACTATTTGGAAGAACAGCCTGCAAAAGAGCCACAATCAAGCCAAAATCCACATTTCAGACTGTCACAGGAGCCCAACATACTTGTTGTTTTGTTCTTTAAGCCATTATAACGTAGGGGTTTCTTTTTGCAGCAGTCTAAGCTAACCTAATCATTTCATTCTGAGATTTAAAGATTTAATGTCTGGTCATTTCAAATAAAAGATAATTGGGTCAAGGGAAGGTTTATGAAAACATAGGAAATAATTATTGAGGCGACTAAATGGTATTCAATTTGAGATTTCCTATGTGAAATATGATACCCTCTATTAAGGTAACAAGTTCGATCTGGTTTCAGAAACACCTTTCAATTTATTAACCAACTTTTCCAGTTTATTACATGTCATTTTAAAGGCAACGATTAACCTAAATTAATGCAAATATAAGGAAAGGCAAAATATGATCAAGATTATTTTTTAAAACCTCTGATATTTCCCCAGAAGTTAATGCAATAAGGATGAATCTCACCTGCTACATGTTACAGATACAAAAAACTCAGGACATAAAAATTGAATTAAAATATTGGCTGAATATCTCCTGGATGTCAAAAGAACTATGAACATTGTGTTCTTGAGTTAGCAAAGAAGACATATTTAAATTTATGGACAAGAAAATAACATTTTGAAAAGCATCAAGCAAAGGAGAGTTCCTGATGCTCAAAAATCTCTTTATTATATTTTTAAATAAACATGAAATGGTGACAAGAGGTATTAGGAGAATGCTGCTATTGGGAGAGAAAAAGCCAAAGGTACTGATAGAGGATGCAAATTTTCTTAATGGCAAAAGTATAGAATTATTCAAGGGTAAAAATGCAGAGAGCAATATAATTTGCTTCTAGAAAGAAATTAGGGCTTCTGAGGGCTCCTCATAGCCAGTCCTAGCCTGATGATGTTAGACTGATGGAAGGAAAATAATTGCAGCACATTGATGTGTTTCCCCAGTGTAGCATCTTTTCCTAGGCCAGACTCCCCTGACTCATATCAAAAGTGATACCAATTTCAAACTCTTACCTCATGTTCACACTATCGGGGAGGTAGTAGCTTTCCTCTACCTTTATAGGTTCTTCTGGCTGATCTAAGAATTAAATGACATAAAAAAATAACAGAAGAAAATCAGACTTGATTATGTATGTGCATAAGGAGTTCTCATAGATATAGGACCTAAGGAAAAGACCAAAGCAGATGGCATTTGTCCAATTTAGAGGACAAAACAATAACTTGACAAGAATTTGACAGGACAAAGAAATTTGGGCTTGTTTGCTTAATAAGTAAAAATAAGTTGAGTTTGGGCTTGGGGTAGTAAATCAGTAAAAAATAAATAAATAAAACAAGGTTTGTTTACACAAGCTTTCAGCCCCCTATTCACTGCCTCTGGTGCTAAATATGTTTCTCATACCTTCTGGTGCAGGGAAGTTACCTTTTGCATGGGATAGCTGTTTTCTACTTTCAGAGGGACATAGAAGATCAGTGTCCTCTTTGTGCTGAATGCTTTCTACCTAACTTTTATTGAAAATATCAATATGCCACTTTGGCATATTTTGTGGGGACCACACTAACCTCCAGTAACGCTATGCTAGATCCTCTAAATGCTTCTCAGGAAATTAATTCATTTAATCCCCTCAAAAATCCCATGAGGTACCTTATTCTCAATTTACAAATGAGAACACTGAGTCCCAGAAACAAATGTATCCTGCTCATTTTATACAAATAGTCCAGAGTGGGGCCAAAATTTGCCACAATGCACTCTGATCTGGAGACTAAGCTCTATGCTTTCCAGGTGAAAGACACTGGGGTGGGAGTCAAATCATTCGGATTCAGGCCTAAATCTGCTCTTAACTCTCTATTGGAATGCTACCTGGAGGCCGGCCTCACCTGCCTTGCATCAAACACTTTCCCCATTCAAGTCATGTCTGCATCTTCCATCTGTTTGCCCAAATACCACAGGCTGACTCCTTCAGCCAAGAAGCTTGTGCAGCCAGACCTTAATAAGATGAGTGGTTGCTGAACAGCCCTGGGATTTGGGGGCTGCATTTTCCTGGAACTTGAGCCTCTGCCACTTCTCAGTTGAACACCTCACATTAAGATGCTGTGACTCTCGTCCTTTTGAACGGTCCGCCAGCCCATCAAAGGAAGGGAAATATGTCGCTGAAAGTCACAGGACCTCTCTGCTTTCACTCCCATGTGGACCTGGAACAGATGGCAAGACATAGAGAAGCAAAATAAACAAAAGAGAATTTAGACGCTCCAACAACAGATAAGAATCTTGGGGCGGCAGAAAAACAACAACATGTAAAGGGGGTCAGTGCCTGGGTGAAGGTCAACAAACTGGCAGCTGTTGTTGAGCACGCATCGTACAAAATAGGTGTTGGCTCATGTGTTAGCACACGTGAAATTTTCCTAAGTTACTGAAACCATGCATTTCGGCTAGGTTTCATTTGGTCAAAATGACAGATCGGAGCAGGGTTTGGGGTGCTAGCTCCCAACCGGACTTGCTGTTTACTGCAGTACTGTGGACAAATTGGATCGCTGTGTGGACCTGACTGGCTGGTTTTCAGGTGAGTCACAGAGATGGTAGCACAGGACATTGGTGTAAGGTGAGAAGAGTTGAAAATAACTGGCAGATCTGGTGCATGACCGTTTGATGAGAACATGTCAAACACGTGAATCCCCTGATTTGAAGAGGAATTGAACTCAAATCAGAGGAGTTCGACTCTCTGTGAGTAGTCCACTTCTCAAAGGCCAGAGGTGTTAGAGCGTAATACTTTCTCAATCAGGTTGCCAGGAATGGAGACATGAAAAGAAAACTGTGAGGCCAACTCGATACTTTTTTTCACAAGATTTCACCAAAAGAAAAAAAAGTTTTGTGGACAAATGAACATTCTTTTCAAGGACAAACAGTACTTGGGAGGCCACTGTCTCCTAAATGTGTGGTGAAATGATGGCTTACAGGACCCAGGCAGGTGCCAACAGTTGGCTTTTTCTGCCCTGTCAGGGCTTTTGCCTCTGTCTAAAACTCTTGCTATGATTCCTTTCTTAAGCAATTCTGAATATATAAAGAGCAATCCAGGAGACTCTGATTCTGTGAGGGAAACCCTTATAAGTGGTTCAAGGGCAGATGTTAGTCAAGTATGAGGTGAGAATGGAAGTAGATGAGGGCAAAAGGGGCCCAGGGGATTGATCATACGGTGATGGGTGATAAAGAGTCCTCTTGAGCACAGCTGACTGATAGGAACTGCTCGAATTTCCAGGCTGGCCACTAGAAAGGCAACTTATCTTGGACAACCGTGTTCCCACAAACACCCAAAATTCACCAAAATGTTACAGGGAAATGTTACGGTGTAGCTCAAAATCCCCTGGAGGCAAAGAAAAGCTTCTGTACTTACTATGTAGAAAAGTATGTGAGACAAGACACCACTAGTCCTCCTCCTCAGTCATCAGGACCCTCGGTCAAGCTTTGACCTCAGGTGGACAGGGCCTCTTTGAGCCACAAAGGCTAAGCTGGGCTCTCGCCTGTTGGCAAGAGGAGCCCCTAGATCTGAGCTGGATTCTGCTTTTAACCTGGGAAGGCAAGTAGCACATGAAAGCTCCCATCGAATGTTCTTGGGTTGTGGTGTGGGCAGCGGTCCATTTGCACAGATTTCTTTGATTCAGTACTTGGACATTGTGAAATTTAGATCCTTGATGTAAGTGTGGATGGAATCCAAGTTTATATTGGTTTCATGTCCATGATGTCATGATCTGATAGTTACAAACCTCCTAACGTGCCCTCCGCAAAATGACCAGCTATCTTCTGCCGCCCAGCAAACTCTCACAATAGGGCTGAGAGGATTTCCCTCATATTTTACACCCTTCCTTCAGACCAGGCCCAGCCCAGTATTTACAAGTTTCTGATGGAAAAAAATATATGAAACACTCAACCTCACCTGGACACTGATACACACAAAGGACGATTTATGCTCACATGCTGATTTGCACTCACACTTCAGCAAACAAACCAAACACCCACATTATTAAGAACCTGAAAATGTACCCAGACACCAAAGAACTTTTCTCACAGGCACACACATGCCGACATTCATGCATTTTACCTGCCTAGATATCCACACGGTTCCATCTCTCTTTCACACACACATATATACTCACTCACACACACACAAACACGGACTAGTACCAAACAAAACCCACACAGCGCTTATTTGAACTCTGTTCCCCTGACATTCCAGGAGATGGCAAAGCTTCACAACTCCCACAGCAGAAAGGGCCAATGAGGCTGGCCTTTGCTGTCCCTGTTTGACCCTGACACCCAAAGTCACGCCAGCATCCGTGACTGGTCCTTATGGACACCTAGTTTTTCACTTCAGGGACACTAAAGGATGTGGACTTTTGTACTCTCCTCAGCCCTCTGACATGCTTTGCTGAAGGACGAAACTGAGTGGGCCTGTAGAAACAACTGGGGCAAGAATGTATGGTCTTGCTTTTTGAACCACTAGCCAGGCTGAATGAAACACTACCAAACTCCATGTCCCCAGAATTCTGTCGAGAGCTGCCCCACCCTGCCTGGGCAGTGGGCCTGAGGCAGGCCTGCTCCCAGAAGCTGGGTGATTTCTTGCTTCCTACAGCCCATTCATGGGAGGCTAGAGTGTCCAGGTTGAGAATGGGGGATAGGGAAAACAAGTCCAAAGTGGGTTGTGATACAGGTGGGGTGAGGAATGTAAGTGTGGTTGTCGGGGGAAGAAAATGGGAGAATGGGTGGGCAGGAATGTCGAATTGCTTGCGAGAGTTCAAGAAACTTAAAGGAAAAGGGACATGGCCTGCTGGAAAATTCTCATAAGTTGGAATGGGATGGGACGTGAAGTCAGAAGCTGAGATAGATGGCCAGTGGAATGAGTAAGTCAGGGAAAAGAACAGAGCTCGAGGGTGATGGCTAGACACAGCAAACGCCTGGGGAAGGGGAGAGCCCACAGCCTGGCTGGCATCAAGCATATGCACAACAGCTGATTTATTGCGAGCTAATCCTCCCTCCTAGGAGTGTTAATTGGGCAACTCACCTGAGCCAGTCTGGGGGCCCAGAGAGGCTCAACTGAGGTCAACTGTACCACACCTGGCCACAGCTCCCCTCAGGGCTTTCACCTGCCACAGGCCTGGCTGCTTTGAGATTGCAGAATAGCCGAGTGAAGACAGTGCCAGGGAGAAAGAAAAATCTCCAGAAGGGAATATGCTCAGGTGAAAGAATGGCTCCTGGTCCCCTGTTTTTCAGCCCAGAGATTTGGAGTGAAAGCATGAATGTAATTGAACAGAACAGTCAGGGCAGGGAGGGAATGGGAACCCAAATGGCCATTTGCCCTGTAGTATTTGGTATCTTGCCAGGAGCTGATTGTGTCAGTGACTCCCGGTCCCTCGAGTGCCAGGAATTTTGCAGGCCTGGCCCCCCATGTGAAAGAGAGAACCCAGGAAGCTTTTGCCCTGGGCCTTGCCAGAGAATTGGTTTCTTCATCTCTGCTTGCATTGATGGCTATGTATGCCATTGAAAATTGCCGCGATGGAGCCTTAGCAGAGGGCTGAATTCAATAGCCAAGGTTGCCTTTGTGTGTCCTGAACTTCACATGAGTTCTCCGTATTCTCGCCTACAGCTGACACTCCATCAATACCACACAGTGCTATGGCATCCCACTACTGTTTCACACCACCTTTTCTTCAGTCTTAGCCCAGGCCAGACCGGAGGAACATAGTGTGCACTCTCCACTGGCCCTGGGGTTCCTGGAGACAGCATGAGAGCCAAGGCTCAGGACTTCTGCCTGGCCTCCTGCCAGAGGCCCGACCGTTAGTGGCCAGCCTACCAGGAGGCCACCATCACCTGTCTTGCATTGACCTCTTTCTCCACTGTAGCCATGTCTGCATCTGTAGCCGTGTCTGCATCTGCAATGTATTGGCCCAAATGCCATAGGCTGAATCCTTCGGCCTGATGGCTTTGCAGCCACCAGGGCTTAGTCCAAAAATGGGTGGTCACCGTACAGCTCTGTGAATTTTGATGCTGTGGTTTCCTGGGTCTTCAGCCTCTGCCACTCACCAGCTGAATGCCTCACATTAACATGCCATGACCCTGGTCCTTTTGACTGTACCCACAGCCCATCAAGGGAAGGGAAAGGTCATGAAAAGAAACAGGGCCTTTCTGGTTTCACTCCCATATGGACCTGAGACAAAGGGCAAAACATGAAGGGACAAAACAAGCAAAAGCGAATTCTTTGGCTCTGATAATGACCACGGATGACAAGAGCTCTAGGGCAGCGGGAGGACAACGACATGTGTAAAGAGGATTAGCACCAGGGTGACGGTCAACCACCAGGCAGCTGGCGCTAAGAGTGCAACAGACTCAATGGCTATTGGCTAATGGGCTAGCACACCTGAAGTTTTCCTGAGGTTCTGACGCCCCGTAATTTGACTAAATTTCTTTTGTTACAAGTGACAGACCACAGCAGGGTTTGGGGGCCAACGCCGAGTTGGGCTTTCTGGTGAAGACAGAACCGTGGACAACATGGATCGCTGTGTGGACTTGATGGGATGGGTTTTGGTGAGTCATGGAGATGGTAGTCAAGGACATTGCTGTACGGTGAGAGGAAGTTGAAAATGACTGGCAGACTGGGTGCATGACCGTTTCATGGGAGCATGTGGAACACGTGAATCCCTTGATTGCATTAGGAGATGAACTCGAAAGGGACGGGTTTGACTCTGAGTGAGAAGGCGGCTTCCCAAAGGTCAGAGGTGTTACAGCCTTATACTTTTTGTATTGGGAGCCTGCAATGGAGACAGGAAAAGAAAGCCGTGATGCTGACTCAATGCTCCTTTTCTCAATAGTTGACCAAAATAGGGAGTGTTGTGAAGAAACAAACATTCTCTTCGTGGACAAAGGGCACTGGAGAGGCACCTGTCTCCTGGGAGTTGGGTGAAAATATGGCTCCGGGGACTGAAGTAGTTGCCAACAGTTGGATATTCCTGCACTATCAGGGTATTTGCCTCTCTGCAACTCTGCTCTGATTCCTCCCTGAAACAATCCTGAATATGTAAGGAACAACCCAGGACTCTGATTCTGCAAGGCAAAACCTAATAAGCTATTTAAGGGCAAATGCTAGTCAAGGATTCGATGAGAATCGAGATGGGGGAGGGCGAGAAGGGAAGGGTGAAAGAGGCCTAGGGGATCGATTGTATGATGGTGGCTGATACAGAGTCTTACTGCCCACAGCTGATGCATCAAGAAAGCTCAAATTTCAAGCCTGGCCACTAGAAATGTGGAGCATCTTGGACAATCACCTGAAATTTACCAAAATATTATGAGGGAAAGGCAAGGAGAAAGCACGAGCTCACTTTGCAACAAAGGAAAAGCATGCGAGATGAGCTACAGCCAGACCCCCTCCCAAGCCATCGGGGACCTGGACCAGGCTTTGGCCACAAGCTGACTGTGCCTCCCGGACAAAAGGCCGCACAGGGCTCTCTCTTATTGGCCACAGGAGGCCCTAGTTCTCTTGTGGATTCTGCCCTCAACGTGGACTGGCCAGCCAGCAGGAGCAAGCCATGCGTCATCCGGGTGGCTGTGGGCAAGTAGCACATGAAGCTCCAGCTGCATGATCCCGGGCTATGGTGTGGCCTGCGGACAATTTGGGCAGAATTCTTAGATTAAATTCATGGTCTGTTTGAAATGAGGATCCTGGATTGAAGCATGGACAGAGTCCAAGTTTTTATCGGTTTCAGGTCCACGAAGTCATGACCAGACAGTTACACACTCTTGATGTGTTTCCTGCAACGTGTCCAGCCATCATCTGCCAGCCAGCAATGTCTCACAAGAGGCCTGAGATGATTGTCCTCTCTTTTAAAACCCTTTCTTCAGAACAGGCCCGGCCCAATGTTTACATGCCTCTCTGGGGGGAAAATTATATGAAACACTTCCACGCTCATCTGGACACTGATACACGCAAAGGAGGCTTTATGCTCATATGCTGATTTGTACTCACACTTTAGAAAAGACACCAAATGCCCACATCATTAAACATCTGAAAATGTACCGGGAAACCCAAGAACTTTTCACACAGGCACACACATATTGACATTTACACATGTCCACCTGCCTGAATATCCACACGGCTGCATCTCTCTCTCTCACAAACAGATACACTCAGTAACATACACTCATTAAAAAACACACACCACACACACACACACACACGCATACACAGACTGGTACCTAACACAGATCACACGGTGCTTATTTGAACTCTGTTCCCCTGACATTCCAGGACGTGGCACAGCTCCATAACTCCCACAGCAGGGAGGGCCAACGAGGCTGACCTTGGCTGCCCCTGTGTAACCCAGACACAGAAAGACACCCAAAGTTATGCCAGCATCCCAGCCAGGTGCTTGAAGATACCTAGTTTGTCACTTCAAGGCTGCTGCAGGCCTGGGCCTTCTGCACTCTCTTCAGACCTCTGGCATGCCTTGCTAAAGGATTAAAAGAGAATGTGCCTGATGGCACAAATTGGGCAAAAACATATGGCCTTGCATTTTGAACTACTGTTCAGGCTGAATAAGACATTACCAAAGTCCCGGTCCTCAGTATCCAGTCCCTGGCTACCTCATACTGGCTGAGCAGTGCGCCTGATGGTAGGCCTGCTCCCAGAATCTGGGCACTTTCTTGGGTCTCACAGCCCTTCTTTGTGGGGAAGAATGTCTAGGGTGAGGATTGTGAATGCGGAAAACTGGCCAGAAGTGGGTTGTGAAACATGTGTTGAGGAATGTGGTTGTCATGCGGATAAAGATGGGAAAATAGGTGAGTGCAGGAATGTCGAATTGCCTGTGAGAGTTAAAGAAACCTGAAGGAAAGAAGACATGGCCTATAGGAAAATTTTCATGAGCTGGAATGGGATGGGGCATGAAGGTTGAAACTGAAAGTAGAAAGCCAATGAAATGAGTGAGTCAGGGAAAATAACACGGCTTGAGGGTGATGATTAGACACAGTAAAAGGCTGGGAGAGGGGAGAGCCCATGACCTGGCTGGCATTAAGCATATGCACAACAGCAGTGACTTATTGAGAGCTAATCCTCCCTCCTAGGACCATGAATGGGTCAGCTCACCTGAGCCAGTCCAGGAGACCATAGAGGCTCAGTTGATAACAACGGGCCTCTACCCTGCCACAGTTCCTCTCTGGGTTTTCGTCTGCCCTGGGCCTGGCAGCTTATCAAGTCTTAATATCACATATTCCAGACTAAAGCTTTCTGGACTTCAAGCTAAAGTTTGGCTACTTGATTACAATTAATTGCTGACTCCATTTTCCAGAGAAGTCGAATTGTCTTCATCACAAAAGTGAAAGAAAACTTAAAAGTGAAAAATAAAGCATGGCGGAGTGTAAATGAAAGTTTTAGATGTAAAATAGCTTTGTGGAAGCATCAAAAAGACTTGAGAGGTGCCATTTACTATTTGGCAAACCATTTTCCAATGTATCTGTCCTACCTTGACAGAGGAACAAAATCCATTGTCCTTTTTATAAAATTAAAAACATTTAAGCATTCTACTACTGACACTTGGTTGCTGGAATATAGCAATAGACCTATTATATTTTCTAAAATTATAATAGATATCATCATAAATACTTGAACAATAACTAAAGGAGAAAAACCTATTGGTTTGCCAGCTAACTTTTTGGCGATAGATAATTAGTAGGTTGGCTTACCAAAGCAATAGTAGCAATACAATAGAAAACCAAACCTTCATTTTGCATACTTAATTATTATTTCTCTGTTTCCATATTTAAAAATTTCCTTTCTGTTAATGGTTCTTTGAAAAATAATTAAGGAATGAAGTTGGTAAAATTAGTCAAGAATTTTACAAAGACCACCCTAAACTAATTTAGCTTGTCAAGATTAGAATGGAAATTTCTGTGATTATTTTCATGTTTATAATTTATAATATTGGGATCTTTTTTATGTGTAGGAAAAAGATTTGATTCTTGTCTTTCTCAAATCCTGTGAACTAAACTTGCTTCCTGATGGGCTGGCTTCAAGTAATTTTTCAGGGTAGGAGAAATCTCATAATAGGAAACAATTCGCCCCAGATAGATGTTTATTTTTATAATGGCCGGATTTACAGTAATTCTTACAATAAGTATGCACTTGATTCTCTTTGGTCTCTATGGCAGTTGTCATAGTTGAAACAGACTCATTTTGTTATTTTATAATCTCTTCTAACTAGTCTTTACTTGAGTCATTTAATTAGGTTAAATGGAGGATTGAGACATTATTTGCATTATCTGTCATTAAATGAACATCTACATTTTCTAGGATGCACTGAGTTCCTCTTAAAACTTTTGAAAGAATACAACTCTTCAGACTGTATAGTACTTATTTATATTATTAATTCATATCTTATAGAATTGTAAGCAACATTCACATTATTTAGAATCATATGCACAGTACACAATTCCAAAATTGTAACAAATATTTATTTTAATGAATCATTAGCGTTGTTTTTGGTACCCTCAGGGTTCCTTTTATAGAATAAAGGAAGTATCAATAATTTCAGTGCTTTTGACTTTGCATGCTCTAATAATTGTTTATTTATTTTTCCTCACTTCCCTTTTCTTGAAACAAATTTCTTAAGGAGTTATGGTTAATGGCATTTTCTTTATCTTTTTTTATTGAAACACTTCTTTCTCAAAATCATCTCCAGATGGCTTTAATATCTTTTACACTAAATTGAGTTCAAATATTATCTCCCCCACTCATTAAATAAGCATTAATTTCAAGTTATTATCATTCAGATAATTAAGAAGTTTCTCTAGATCTATATTCAACCTCATATCTTAATTCAAACCAGTTTCCTCAGTTTCATTTTCACTGGAATTAGAAGAAAAGAGGGTAATATTAGTCATCAAAAATCTGTTCTTAGAGTCCTAGCATATAAAGGATGACATATACCATAGAGATCATTTAGTCAGCATAACAATTTAAAACTTGATTTTTCTAATATTCTTACCTCAATGTCGATTTGTCTCTTTCAAAAAACTTACAGTTGGGAGGAATTCACTCCTTCATGTTTAGATAGCTGTGAAAGCTGGAAAATCAATTCTTATGCTGAGTTATTATGACTATATTTATTCCCTTACATTATTTTCTATGCACTGTCTTCTGAGTCTTCAGTAATTTTAATTTTGATCCTTCTTTTAAATAGTATGACTGTGTAGGGATGGAAAAATCATTGTCTTTAAACCATTCTGAGTTCTTATCTGAGACTCTGAAATAAAAAAATACAGACTAACAAGAGAAAAACACACACTAATTTATTAACATGCATTCTTTATTTATACATGAGAGACACTAGGAAAAGTGAGCAACTCAAAGAGGTGACTTTAGAATTCATGATCAAATATTATCTTAATGGGAAAGGGAAAGGGACTCCATAAGCCTCTTAGAAGACTAAATGGCTCTTTGGATAAATGAATGTGTTCTTAGAAAAGTAGATGGAAGATTTGATAATTTGTGACAAAGTTTGTCTCAATGTCATGTCCACTTCTAGTCTGTTCTCCTGTGATGAGAATCGATCTTTGCTAATTGAAGAAGCTCCTAGGGAGAGAAGATCTATGACAATTGTGTTCTTTTTGGGGATCTGTCTTTAAGCAGATAAGGGAAGTTCAGAGAAAATCTCTCCCCAAATTTGCTGTTTTTTAAGTGTCTAAAGCTCAAAATAATCAATATACCAAAATGGCATATTTTGGGGTGACATGTCCTAAACTTCTACTGTTGTAATTTAGGGTGGCATATTCTGCTACCCTGCAATTGAAATTGAGCTAAACTGTTTTAGACAGATGTGATAAATAATGCTTTCCTTTTTATTGTTAGAAAGTATCTTGACAAGAATTGGTCTTAGTGGGAAAGAGAACTCTGTATAGCTTGTGCTGTCTGCCACTGATGTGGAAGAAAAGAGTGCTAGCAACAATGTAGCAGCTGAGCTGATGGCAACATTGACTGGAGTATCTCATACTAGTTTAAAATATCCTATAACATATGACACTCCTCTACATTGTAATCCTATTAAATAATGGTATAGTATAACCCTCCAGGTTTTCTTATTCATTTTGGTCTCCACATAAGTTAATATGTATTAAATCTATTGAATTTATCTTCATCATTATATATCAATATATAGTAATACTTATATCATATATTAATGTTCTATAGTAATATTTTTTCAATGTTTTCACCTTTATTTCCCCAGAACTCTTTTTGTAAGTGATCAGGAATACTTTGAATTTAATTTATATATTTCAAAATACTAATACTACTTTTTAACTTTAATCTCCTAATGTCCTATATTAGTAATGAAGGTCTTTGCTCTAACAATTAGATATCAACATGAGCTTTAACAAGCAAATATTTTGTCAGATGATATTCCTGTGTGAGAGAAATGATTAGGAAGCAGGATCAAACTTCAAACCACATGCTTTCTGATCTAAGTGAAAAAAAGGGCGTGAACAATCCTAATCTGCTGTGTCTTTTAAGTAACTGCACTGTCATTTAAGTGAGCGTCTGCATGATGGGCAGGGAGTTCTCGATTCATAGTGAGGTGTCAAATAAGTTATGTATCTCCCAGGAAGGGACCTGCCTTAGTATTTCTACTTTTTTCATTCATTATCTGTAAACAGAACTTAGGAAGCATGACCTTTATGTAAACACAGCGATAGACTTCAGAGGACAGTCACAGGGATGTTGGTCAATGTGCTTCCTATAGTTGGAGATCTGTGAGGCACAATCTCATTGCTACCATATGTCCATATCTGATGAGAGGTTTTCAGTCAATTACACAATTAGGTCTTTTGGAAAATAATTGTACTGTCATAATCAGAAAATACATTGTATGTATCTTTCATTTAATCCAAACAGAAACATCCAATTTTTAATAGTAACTCAAACACATAATATTACTTTAGAATAAAGGGATTCTTGCAGGTCAAGTGGGCATTTGGAAGACTGATATTTGCCCTCCATCTCAGGATGATGGACTAAGACTTACACACACTGAAATTCACTTGTCATCTGTTTTAGAGGTAAAAATATTGGAAAGGTCAATACATTCAGAAGAGATCATAGAGTCTAAATGTGAATATTGATTTTGAATGAGAAAAGCAGTATCTCATGCAGTTTATCAAAACTTTTATTTAAGACAGTTGTTTTCAACTTCTCCAAATAAATGTGCTAGCAATATAGCCATATGTTTAGTATTTATTTAAAATGGAATGTATCAACTTTGATTATTAAACTATTAAAATTTGCATGGTTTAATGCCATACTTATGTTCATTTTAAAGGATTCATATATTGTAAAATGAATTTTCTACAAAAACAAATTCAATATTTTTATTTTTATATATATTAAAAGAGGCAAATATACCAAACAAAATTTTATTAATCTCTTGAACAAGTAGATATTGTGCTAACTTTTAGAAAACATATTGAGTCATTTTCAATTTCTAGTATTACTCGTACTTAATATATCAAATCCAAAATAAGAATACTATACATATAAGTATCTTAACATTTAAAAAAATTCATATTCTCTGAGTGAAGAAAGAAATCTTATCAATTCCCTATTAAAGTAAAAAAATTCACCTTCTGCTAATTAATGTGAATTGTACTTGTAACAGATGAAAAAGCAAAAGTTTTATACAGTTTATATTTTAAAATGTTTTTTGAGTCACTTTCTTTTGAAGAAAAAAAATAGAGTTGATTTTATAAAGAACTCCTGATATGCCAAAACTGAGAAAAAGCATAATTTCAAATCCAGACATTCATATTTATAGACTATGAAGAATGAAAACAATTTTATAACAAGGCCACAGAAATGTTGTTTTAGAAGTTCAAGTTAACATCTCATTATTCAAGAGATTTAAAATTACTCTATTCACTGAGGAACATTGCCATCATTCTTATATAATCCACATCAGTTTGGACTGAGGGATTTTTAATGAGCAAGTACAATATTTCGGGGAGAACTATTGGTCTTGATTTTAAAGATTGAAAAAAGCTATCTGTATACTATTAGCACAATATAAAATAAATCCACATTCAGAGAGCATCACTTGTTTGATAAGACTGATTTCTATTTTAATTTATATTTATTGTCCAATATGAGTCATGACTGTATGTGAAGATCAACTTTTCTGCATTTTTAGGGCACTACAAAAATCTTGCTATGGAGATCGGTAATTTTGCCTCTTTAACTATTGAAAGAGTGACATTTTACAAATGATATTCCTAGGTCTTGTTTCATGAACCTGCTAAGTCAGAATCTTTAAGTATGTTCCAAAAAATCTGAAAATTTTAATGAGTTCTTCAGCTAATTCTAATGGTTTTAATGTTTGACAGCCAATAGCTAAGAGAGAGTAGATGAACTCTTTTGAGAACAATAAATGAAACAAATAAACACTTCGACATCCTTAATAAGATGAAGCTTTCATATAGTTTTCTGAACTTGAGGAATTGTTTATGACTCTGGGGCTTCCATATTTCTGTCTTTAAGGTGAGGAAACTACATGGATCCAAATAGAAGCAAAACTCTTAGCAACAGTAAGCATAGTTTGCGAAGGATGTAAATAGCAGTGGCTGAGCATTTGATCCTTTCTTAATTTTCTTACCTGCAATCCATCTTAAGAATTCTGGAAGAGCTGGTATCTCTTTTCTGCTCTCTGTCTGTTGGAAACAATTTTCCTCAGTTAAACATGTAAAATTAAATCACCCTATGAAATTACTCCAAGGTTACAGATAATAGGATTTCTAGTTGGTGTTTTTTTTTTTTTTCTATTTTCATTAAATTACCTTGTAGTAGATAAAGAAACCATTTCTTAATTGGTACTGATTTGTGAATATATTGAATGATAACATGTGAAACTAAATTAGATTTTTCTCTCAGTAGAAGGAAAGTAATAGAGCCTGATCGAATCCCAGTGTAGCTTTATAGCATCTATTTACAAACACTTTTATATACTAAACCACATGGCATTTAAAAGAATTATGTTTCACATATAACATTTACTTTTATTGTTACGACATGAACCCAACAATATAGTAGATTTTAAACTGTAGAATAATTGTATCATCTATATATAAAATGTCAAATCTGGGTCTTACATTTGAAAATTGCAAATTCTGTTATTTAAGTACTGCCATTATTCAGAGGACAAATATGATTAAAAAAATATGTAATTGAGAGAGATTTATTGCACTCTATGTTTTCAAAAAATAATAATCAATTTGAAATGTTAAGCAGATATCTATGAATTCTTTTATTCATCTGTGATAAAATTATGTGGTAGTATTTTGCATATATATTCTGTAGCAGTTAACTTGCCTGGGTTGTACTTTATCTGCAAAGATTTACTTCTAAACAAGAGATATGGAGTCATTCTGATCAATTTTCTTCATCCTAAAATGCAGCTGTTTGTATTAAATGCTTACAATGGTATATGATTCAGCAATGAAAAGCATCAAGCCACAAATGGAATACGAGAAGCTAAAGTATATATCGTTAAGGAAAGAAGCCAGTCCAAAAATACTATCTCCTGACTATATGATTTAAACTACTTACATTCTGGAAAAGGCAAAAGTAAAATGATCAGTGGTGGCAGATTCAGGTGATGGGCAGGATGAATAGATGACGAACAGATTTTATTTGGTCACTGAAACTGCCCTCCCTGTATGATACAGTAATGATGGACATATGACATTATACCTGCTTCTAAACTCTGTAGTACATACAACACAAAATATGAAGCCTCGTGTAACCTGCAGACATTAGTTAATAATGTATCAATATTGGTTCATCATTTGGACCAAATGGACCATTTCAATGGAAGACATGAATAATAGTGGAACCTGGAGGTGGATGATGCACAGGAAATTCTATACTTTGCTCAATTTTTCTTGAAACCTAAAACTACTCTAAGCAACAAAGTTCATTAATCTTTAAAAATATGTAGGTTTTTTACATGTGAAATTTAGGGGAAAGTGCAAACAGTATGATAATGAAGTAATAAAAGTTGAATTAGATATCTATTAAAACTGAGGGTTTTAATTGAATTATTATCTAATCTATGTTTAAGTATTAATTTAGGTAATTTGAAGTTTCAGTCTAATTTGTGGGATTTGTGTAAGATGGCTAATAATGCCCAAACTGTTGCTCTTGGAGGAAAAATAGGAGTTAGCGCTGCCATCAGGAATATGTCAGTTACATGGGCATCTATCTCAATTCAGATAAGCCTTGTGAAAGAGCTTCTAGTGAAGGCTTTTCTGGATGACAGTTTTAAAATATGAAACCATCTGTCTCTCTAATGTTCTGGGTCCATATCTATTAAAGATATAACCATTTCCTCAAGCATGATCTTAGCAGTCTTTTTCAGGACAGTGGGAATCCAATTGATCTCTTGACTTTTAAGCTTTATCATTACAGCTGTATAATTACAGTATCTGTTTCAAGTGCCACTTTTATTGTAAAAGTTTTTTCTCAATTCTATCAGCAGTAAATCTAGCTTTAAAAAGTAGAATGCTTGAATTTCAGACACTCAGCAGCTACTTGTTTTAAAATAGATGTTAAAAAGTCAATTGGAAGAGGGTTAATGATGCACTATTTATTATAAAATAATAAATTACAATGATACAAATTAACAGCAAGATAAAGATTTTTAAAAGCCTTTTAAGAAATCTTTTATTTGGCCATAATTCTATGCTTCTGAAATTAATCAAGAGATGTGGATTGTATGCAACAGAAAGAAAAGTAGAAATGGTAAATCACATTATATCACACTCAAAATGGTACAACTGGAAAATACCTTTCAGATAGTTCACTCTAAGATTTATAAAAAGTCAGGCAGCTCATAGATCAAGCCCATAGATTAAACCAAGTCTTTTAAAAGAAGATTTCCATTGCTTTTAAAAGAAGATTTCCATTGCTTGCCAAATGTGAAAGTTTATGGAATTCACATAAAATTTTGAATTTGATTTTCCCTTTAAAATCATGCTGGACATGCATTATTACATAGGAATTAAATAGAACATACAGGATCCAATTCTTTACTTCTACCACTTTCCCTATGAATTTATGTTTTCATTCTATTCAATTGTGTTATCTTTCTAGCCTCTCTGCCATTGGATTTTATGGATCTTGACTTCTTTTTGCTTCGTTTTGTATTTAAATTATATGTGACTCCAAACAGAATATGTACTTTGTCCCAATCATGTAACTGGTACTTTCCAGGGCATAGAACAAAATAAAATGGGTCTTGCTTGGCAAAAAATAGAACAGAATTATAATTTTATAATCTAGCGCTCATTATTATAGAGACTCATTCAATTCTAGCCTGGAGAAAATGGCACTTTTATGGTATGTTTTGATTCTGGTAGAAAGAGTATGTTGGAACAATTAAGACAAAGGTTACTGAAGAGATACTATATCTAGAAGTAAATCAGTATTAAATACTAACAAAGAAAATTTGAAATGTTTTTAATGGTATGAATTGGCTGTAAATTCTTTCTTAAATTACGGTAGTTAATTTTTCTGGTTTTAATCATTTCTGTCATTATTGAAGAAATATACACAGGAAATATTATTTTCCAAGTTTAAAATAAAAGGTGGCATTTTCTACGTTAAAGCTGAAAGTTCACTAGCTAGAGACTTTATATTCCCATACTTCATAAGGATTAATAAACTAAATATGGAAAGCACAAAATCTAGCTCTTACCTCATGTAATAACAAGACAGACAAGTAAACAATTTAAGCAATGTCTAATTCTACAAAAAAGACTTTTAGTTTATGGAAATTATTCCAGAATATGACTAGCATATATTTTCTTATATCAAAGTTAAGTTGTATGCAATTTGATCTGTCACAAGTTAGCAATTCATTGCTCTTATTATTGAAGCCATGTGTATAATCTATCTATTACAGCATAACAATATTAATAAAAACTTAAGTTAAAAAACACATATCATCTTGAAGTTTTTGTAGGTTAGAAATTATTCACCTGTTTTCTCTCTTTCAGTCTCATACAGGTTTGAAATGAGGTATTGGCCACTGCTGGGGTCTCATCTGAAGCTTGACTGAAGAAGAGTACATTTCCATGCTCTTGCAGATTTTGGTAGGATTTAGATACTTCTGGGATATTAGACTGAGGGCCTCAGTTCCTCGCTGACTATTGGTCGGACATCTCCTTCACTATCCTGTCACGTGGATGATTCCATGTATTCACTTCATTAAATCCAGCAAAGGAAATAGAGCCTTTTAGAAAGAATGATGTTATAAACTATACTCATATGTTACATAATCACTAAAGTGACATCCCATCTACTGTGCAAATTTCTATTGGTTAGAAACAAGTCTCTCTCTGGCCCTCATGCAAGAGGAAAAGATAGAAAGACCAGTAGGGGGAGATTATTGAAGTCCTTTTTAGAGATTATTGTGTTTCCATAGCTCTCTCATTTTAACCCTTTTCAGGTTTTTCTTTCACAATCGACATGGTCAACCTCGAAGCAATGTGACCAACAGCATATTGTCTTCATGTCTCTTTATAATCTAAAATGTCATATACTGGATCTATTCATAAGCAAAGCAGTCCATCACAACCAACCCTAGTGACTTTTGTAAATGCCTTCCTTTTTTATGGTAGCGTACCCTTATTTTTTGTTCAAAGTTAACGAAGTTATGCTTTGTTCAGTGCACCGACACTATGACAATGACTAAGTAAATTGCTTACAGAATATAATTGTGTTATCTCAGATATCTTACTTTAAAAAAGTGTCTGAACATGTTTTTCATGAAGTAGTTGGAACACTTCGATTGGAAGTGATAGAATCGTAGATAAGGATGAAATAAAAGAGAATTTATTTATTTTTCCATAAAGGACATGATAAGTTTACCAAGCTTTAAGTACAGCAGCATTTAAAATGTTAGGCTGAGTGTATGGGATCTATTTTCAACCCTAAGTTATTTCATTGATGTTGGTATCATTATCAATAAGAACCTATTTAAAGTGTACAAATATCAAAATCCTTACCTCCCCCCCACCACAAAAAAATCAAAACCCAAGAAACCAAAATAAATACTTTTTTTTTATTCCCTAGTAATTAACAATAAAAATTCTGGGCCTGATTTTCATTGGCTTTGTATGAGACATTTATCACACATGAACACTGAGCAAAGAGAATGAATAAAGTGTCCTCACTGGCCAGAGATAGATCATGCGTCTATCCATATCACCTAGATATTGGTTCAGTCCTATAAAAACCAATTAGACTGAGAATGCAGGAGGTATGATTATCCAAGCAATATCTAAATACTGTTAACAA
The DNA here is from genome assembly GCF_000325575.1 of Pteropus alecto. Taxonomy (NCBI): domain Eukaryota; kingdom Metazoa; phylum Chordata; class Mammalia; order Chiroptera; family Pteropodidae; genus Pteropus; species Pteropus alecto. The sequence goes on from NW_006441075.1 coordinate 63,834, forward strand.
AGAAGGGAGAAAAGATACAGGAGAGTAAAGTAACATGAGATATATTTATTGACCCTAAAATTAATGTATGGACCACCATCAGGTACTGGAACATCTATAAATAAGATAGATTGCTTCACATTAAGTCAATCGATAGACAGACCGACCATGTGCCAAAGAATGTGCCAATTTGGACAAGATGTTCTATGAAAGTTAATTTTTCTGACTATATTTGTGTCTCAGGTTGTTTTTTTTTTTTAAATAAAAAGTTTCAGTGTAGTACTATATAATTGCCTAGTGCAACCAAGATTAGAAGAACTGAGCAAATGAAGATAAAAATGTAGGATGGTATTAAAAGACTAAGTAATAATGATAAAAAAAAGGGCCATGTGAAAGACATAACAATAGGATTAATCTTATCAGTTTGAGAAAGAAGCTAAAAGTTATTATAAATCAGATTGGTTAGATAGATCGATTAGAATACAAAAAGGCTGAGAAACATTGTTAAAATTCTGTATTCAGTAATCCTCTAAATCTATTGAACCTGGATAATATAAATACCAGTGAGTTATAAAAGTGAGATTATTTGCATCGTTTTTTGAAAATGACGTTACAATAGCCACTGACACACATTATATAAGGAAATTGAGATTTTGAGATTGAAACAATGTGTTTTTGAAAATATATTTCTGAAATTAGTAAATAGTATGGTACTGGGTACATATTGTGGCTATAGTTAAACAAAACAAGTGAATTCAAAATAAATATGAATTCTGAATTGTCATCTATTCAAATACATTTAGTCGAGTTAGAGCTTTACAGTAAAGCTCCAGTAAGGACAAGAAAGAAACATTTGGAAGCCATTTGCTTAACTATGATAACATCAGCAACATAATAGCAACATTTTACTTTAGCAAGGTTGAGGTAGCAAACTGTATTCCTCCATTGCTTTCAGTCCACAGGTGCTTTAGAGACAAGCGAAAATAATTTTGTATGATATTTGGCAGATAATAAAGTAGTAGAGCAGTGTGTAGCATTTGAAATTGAAAACAATGTAAGTGACAAGATATTCTTAAAGGAGCATTTGCATGATTTGGAACACAGGTTTTTAGGGCTGGAGTCTTAAGTTAGTACTTCCTTAAAAACTTCAGAAAATAATGTTATTCAATATGCCGCCCATAAACTAACACATTTTATTATGAAATTCAGGACTCCATCATGGCAAGGTAGACAATAAAAAATTACCAATTTTCTCTAAACTTGTAGACCTCCTCCAGTAAGTGAATTTGAAATCAGAAGGACCAGATGGTGTAATTTCAGCTGTGGACATCAATCAGAGTATTGTATACTCCATTGTTTCAGGAAGTGAAGAGGATGAGTAGATGTTTACTCAGTTGGTATTTTCACCATAAACCAGTCAACTTGGATTTGAAATTAATTTCAGGGTGAATTATTGTTTACTCTGTATATCTAATAAAAACTTGTCCAACATGAAAGAATTGATAACTATATGCTGAATCTGACTAAAAATTCAATTACAGTAACAAAAGTGATTCCCCCACCCCAACCCGGAAAATACTAAATATTCAATTCTGGAAGCCTTCTCCTCCTCTCATAGGGATATTTTCATGACATTTCTTCAAAATTAATGCATCCTACTTTCAGCTTT
>NW_006441075.1:66691-67145 GCF_000325575.1 Pteropus alecto
CAAACCTACGATGCCATGAATTCATAGAGAATGGGCTCCAGCAGCTCAGGTTCCTTTCCCTTCGTTCTCACAAAGTGTGCTTGTCTGGGTGGAGCAGGCTGGCATTTCAGTTGATCCTAGGTAACTTTCATTTGGTTTCTTTCTTTTTTTGATCACTTTTCAGGAAGCGATCATGGCTATTAGAGCACTTAATATGCTCAATATATACTTTAATTCTCTTAGCAAGAATCTTGTCCTTAAATTGTTTGTTTACAACCATGTCAACTGTATGCTGTGTGACACTGTAAACTCTTCCAGTTTTGCTGTGGTAACATTTGTGGAGCTTTTTTTTTTTTTTTTTGAACAGCGCCCAGTCCCTTGATGACTACAATATCACCTTTCTTGTAGATTCGCATGTATGTAGCCAATGGAACAACTCCATGTTTCATAAAAGGCTTAGAGAACATATTGCGGA
>NW_006441075.1:67194-71021 GCF_000325575.1 Pteropus alecto
GATGGCAGTTCTCACCTAAAGGCTGTTCTGATATTTTCTTTCTGTTGTTCTATCAGTTCTATTCCTTGAAGATGCCAGAGGGGCTCTACTTATTGCCCTCTTTCCCCCACAATGACTATTTTTCCAATCAATTCATTTATTTATCAATTTATTTAACAAATTTTTAATTCACTTAACAAATGTTTTTGAGTATCTATTACATAATAAGTATTCTCCCTGCCATGAGGGATAGAGCAGTGAAAACAAATAGATCCTTGCTCACATGAACTTTAACCATCCAATAATTGGAGATAAACAATAAAGTTTATTAAACCGATAAATATATAGCATTTAGCTAGTAATAAATGCTGTGGAGAAAACTAAAATGAGGAAAAGACCAGTGGTATGAGAAGTAGGATATTCTAAAATATCCCAAAGTGCCCCGCTCTTTGCTCCATTGATTATGAGCAAATTTATTTTGAAAAATGAACATCAGTGCAAAATATTTCAAACCATTTAAAATAATAAATCATGTTTTCTAAATAATCAACATGTTAAATTATCTGCTTTTCCCTCAAGTGTTCATAGCAGAATATGCAGAATAATAAGATGCATTACATCATTAAAAGTATAATAATCTAATAAAATCATAAATGACTGATTAAAAAATTGTATTTTTTTTAATAGAGAATTTTTGAAGTCCTTTAGTACAATAGAGGGCCATCAGAATCCATGGTGAGGGGAATAGTATACATAGCTCCAAAATGTAATTGAGTGTAGAAACATTGACTTCAGGAGAATTAAAAAAAAAATACTAGAATTTCAAGACATGTGTTTAGGATAACACTGATGTTGATCATTTCTGGAACATAATTTCCAAAAGCCAGTATGCTATCACTTTTATGATTACTCTTATTATAAGTAGGTGTTTTTAAAATCACAATGCCTTTTATTTTTATTTTTTAAATTTTTATTTTTATTGGGGTAACATTGATTGATACAATTATATAATTTTCAGGTGTACATTATAATTTGACATGTATATATCCTATTGTGTGATGAGCACCCAAACCAGTTTCCTTCAGCTACCATGTATTTGATCCCCTTTACTCACTTCACCCTCCCTCAAACACACTACACTCTGGTAACCACTAGTCCATTGTCCATTTCCCTGAGTCTCTGTTAGTTCTGTTCATTTGTTGCTTTTAGGTTTATATCCCACACATAAGTGATATCATGTGATTTTCTACTTTTTCAGTCTGGCTTTTTTCGCTTAGCTTGATTATCTCGAGATCCATCCATGATGTTGCAAATGGCAGTATTTCATCTCTTCTTATGGCTGGGTAATATTCCATTGTATATATGTACTACAGCTCCTTTAGCCAGTCATCTATCGTAAGACACTTCGGTTGCTTCCATGTCCTAGCCACTGTGAATAATGCTGCTATGAACACTGGTGTGCAAATATCTTTTTGGATATGGTTTTTCAAGTCTACCCAGTAGAGGGATTGCTGGATCATATGTAAGATGAATTCTAAGTTTCTTGAGGAACCTCCATACTGTTTTCTACAGTGGCTGTACCAATTTGCAGTCCCACCAGCAGTATATGAGGGGGTCCATTTTCCCTGCATCCTCTCCAACATTTGTTATTACTTGTCCTGCTAAGTATAGCTATTCTAACAGGTAAGATGGCATCTCATTGTTGTTTTGATTTGCATTTCCCTAATAGCTAGTGATGCTGAGCATCTTTTCATATGTTTGTAGGCCATTTGTATGTCCTCTAGGGAGAAGTGTCTGTTAGGTCCTCTGCCCATTTTTTGATTAGATCATTTGGTTTTCTTGTTGTTATTGAGTTGTATGAGTTCTCTGTATATTTTGGATATTAGGCCCCTATCGGAGGCGTTGCATGCAAATATATTTTCCCATTCGGGTAGTTGTCTCTTTACCTTGTTGAGGATTTCTTTGGCTGAGCAGAAGCTCTTTAGTTTGATGTCGTCCCATTCATTTATTTTTGCTTTTACTTCTTCTGCTTTTGAGGTCAAATTCATAAAATTCTCTTTAAGTCCAAGGTCCTTGAGTTTCATTCCTATGTTTTCTTCTATTCTTTTTATGGTTTCAGGTCTTATATTCAGATCTTTAATCTATTTTGAGTTAATTTTGGTGTGTGGTGATAGACAACAGTCTAGTTTCATTCTTTTGCAGGTGGCCTGTCAATTTTCCCAGCACCATTTATTGAAGAGGCTTTCCTTTCTCCACTGTATGTTTTTGGCTTTTTTGTTGAAAATTACTTGCCTGTATAAATATGTGTTTACTTCTGGACTCTCGATTCTATTCCGCTGGTCAATGTGTCTGTTTTGCTGCCAATACCATGCCGTTTTCATTACCGTCGCTTTGTAGTACATTTTGAAGTTGGGCAAAGTGATACCTCCAGGCTCATTCTTTCTCTCAGGATTGCTTTGGCAATTCGAGATCTTTTGTGCTTCCATAAAAGTCTGATGACTTTTTGTTCTATTTCTTTAAAAAATGCCGATGGGATTTTGATGGGGATTGCATTAAATCTCTATAATGCTTTAGGTAATAAGGTCATTAGAACTATGTTGATTCTTCCAATCTAAGAACACAGAATATCTTTTCATTTCTTTCTATTTTCAATTTCTTTTAATAGGGACTTGTAGTTTTCATTATATAGGTCCTTTAGATGTTTCGTTAAATTTATTCTTAGGTATTTTATTCTTTTGGTTACAGTTGCAAAAGGAATTATTTTTTCCACTATTTTTCTGACCCTTTATTATTAGATTATAGGAACTCTATGGATTTTTGAACATTGGTTTTGTATACAGAGACTTTACTGTATTTGCTTATTGTTTCTAGTAGTGTTCTTGTGGCGTCTTTAGAGTTTTCTATATAGAGAATCATGTCATCCGCAAATAATGACAGTTTGACTTCCTGGTTTCCTATTTGGATGCTTTTTATATCTTTTTCTTGCCTGACTGTATTTGCAAGTACCTCCAATTTCTATTGAATTACAGTGGTGATATTGGACAGTCTCGCCTTGTTCCTGATCTTACAGGGAAGTCTTTTAATTTTTCACCATTAAGTACAATGTTGGCTGAGGGGTGTCATCTATGGCCTTTATTATGGTAAGTTTCTTTCCTTCTATACTGATTTTGTTAAGTGTTTTGATCATAAATGAATGCTGTATCGAAGGCTTTTTCTGCATCAATTGATAGGATCATATGATTCTTATTTTTTAATTTGTTTATGTGGTGTATCACATTAATCGATTTGCATATGTTAAACCATCCCTGTGCCCCTGGGATGAGCCCACTTGATCATGGTGTATAATCTTTTTAATATGTTGCTGTATTTGGTTCACTAGTATCTTATTTAGGATTTTTGCCTCTGTGTTCATGAGAGATCTTGGTCTGTAGTTTTCTTTTTTGTATTATCTTTACCAGCTTTTGGTATCAGAGTACCAGCTTTTGGTATATGGGCCTCTTAAAATGAGTTAGGAAGTATTGCCTCCTCTTTGATATTTTGGAAGAGTTTGAGGAGAATAGGTATTAAATCTTTGAATGTTTGGTAGAATTCATTGGTGAAACCATTTGGGCATGGAGTTTTGCTTTATATGTCATTTTAAAACTATAGTTCAATCTCTTTACTTGTTATAAGTCTATTTAGATTTTCTATTTTTCTTGAATCAGTTTTTTGTAGTTTGTATCTTTCAAAAAAATTTTCCAAGTAATTTCCTATCTGAATTATCTAATTCATCGCCATTCAATATTAAGTATTCCCTTTAGCATACCTTTAGCAGTCTCGTATAAAACTTTATATCTATAAGGCCAGTC
>NW_006441075.1:75968-85436 GCF_000325575.1 Pteropus alecto
ATTTCTATACCAAGAAGTTATTAATGAAGTCATTTTCAAAGTAAGTTTTACATTATGTTGTAACTGAATTTAATATTTAAATGAAAATTAATTAAAGAATTAAAAATGTTTAGAATTTGTCTCCAAAATTTGACATCAGCAGCATTGAAAACATTTTAATATTTTAGCACGGAACATCTTAGACACAAATAAAATTATGGAGACTGTTACATTGAACCTCCACATATCAACTATCCAGCTTTAACATTATCGAGTCCTGGGAAATCCTTTTTTCTATACTTCTCATTGCTCCCTCATTGCATTCTTTTGAAGCAGAGCAGAGACATATTTCACCTGTAAAGATTTTAATATGTATGTCTTAAATATAAGGACTGCAAAAACTTAATCACAATACATTCCTTACTTCCCCCCCCCCAAATTAACAAAAAGTTCGTCATATCAACAAATATCCTGTCACTATTTATATTAAAATTTTATTCACTTCAATATCCAAATAAGGTCCCTCCATATATTGCAATAGGTTTGAAGGTCTTTTAAGTCTTTTTAACCTCTAGGCTTCATCGCTGTCACTTCTTTTTATTCACCTTGTTCAAAATATCAGATTTCTGAAGTCTAGATACTGATGACTATATATTCAGTGGCTCGATTCATATTTTTCTGTCTCCTCTATTTCTTATAAATTGGTAGTTATATATACAGTCCAGATTAGATCAGGTTTTTGTTGTTGTTTTAGAAATAAATCATAGGTGATGCAGTATTCCCCTTATCCTCAGGGTATATACTTTCTATGACCCTCGGTAGTTGCTTGAAACCTCTGATAATACTTAACGCTATATATACTATGTTTTTTCCCTATGATATATACCTATGATTAAGTTAAACTGATAAGTTAGCACAATAAGGGAGTAATAAGAATAAATAATAATAAAATAGAACAATTATAATATTTATGTGAATGCGCTTACTCATTTCAGGGGATCTCTTGCTAACGACTTCATATAGTCTCAATGTTTTCTGAGGCAACACATTGCTGTCCATTGGAACACATTTTCTTTTCATGCCTTCTGACCACAAATTTAATGTCTTTCCCATCTTAACTAAACTCGTGTCATGTACTGTGACCATAACTTTCAGTGTGAGGTGCAAGAGAGCAAATCTAGCATGAATTTCTCTTTCCTTCTTCACAATTTCATAGATAGAAGATTTGTTCTTACTGTAGATTTCAGCATACAGTTTGTTTTCTTTCACTCTATAGCGGGGACCTTGTACCATTTTGCTTAAAGATAGCACTTTATGAGTTCTCTTTGACATATCCGACTTACTAGCATCACTACAATTTCACATTGGTGCCATCACTAAGTAAAAAAGAGTAACTTGAACACAAGCCCCTTGATACCAGGTAGGTTGATCTGAAAACCCACAGGGCTACAAAGTGACTAATGGACAGGGAGTGTATACAGTGTGGAGACTCTAGACAAAGGGTTGATTCATATCCCGGGTGAGAAGGAGGGGGAGAGATTTCATCATGCTTCTCAGAATAATGTGCAATTTGAAACTTGTGAATTGACAAGACAATTGAATATGTCTGAAATTTTCCACATCATGTTTTTAGGTGACAGTTAACTGAAACCATTTAAAGTAAACCCAACATGAGGGGGTCTACTTTATGTTATGTACTTTTAAAGAGGCACGCCAAATCCCTTTGACTCTCCTTTTTGATAGTAGCATCTACTGATAGTCATTTTCTATCTATTAATTTCTTTTAGTTCTTCTGTGTTTATTAGCTAAAATATTTCTATAAAGAGTAACCTATCCATATCAAATATTTGGTTACCCAGAGGTCCTGCTCCTGAGATAAGGCAAGGGAAAAGTATGTTCCTTTCCTTTACATCACTGGACTTCAAAATAGTAAGTTGATTCACTTTCATACTCCAAATGTGACTACTGAGATAAATAGATTTAGATTCATGAGCCGTCTCTATTCTGCTGAAAGTACTCAATTCTGCCGTTGTAGTTTAAAAGGAGAGACAATAATGCTAGCAAAAGGGTGGGCAGTACTCCAATAAGTAAACAAATGGACATGACTATGCGCCAGTAAAATGTTACTTACTAAAACAAGCGTGGGTTGGAATTGACCAAGGGACCGTAGTTTGCTGACACTTGTTTTAATCCTTACTTTTACTTTATGTTATATGCTTCGCATCCTTTTCATTTTATTTAGGCTATTGTTTGTATATTTTCTACTGTGAGCAATGCTTCTGCTTCATCTCTACCTTTCCCGCACATGTAATTTGAAGTAACATTGATTTCTCACTGTTAATATTGATAATATAAACAGTCATATAGGTATTTGTATCTTATGCTCTAGTAGATTCCTCAGAGCAGGATCATAGGTTTAGCATTTCCTATGTCGATGCACATTACTTAGAGTTATCTGAGGTCCTTGTAATTGAACCTAAATTTGCCTAGATATTTTATATGAGCTTTGTCCCATATTTTTTTTTTCTTTGACTTTATTTACTCTATTTTCTTCTTCCATGAAGCATTGCTATCAAAGGGTGTAACTACAAACTGGTTTTCTTTTTAAATGGCTGTTGGACTTATTTCAAGTTTTCAAAGTCCAATATTTATTTAACATACCTCCATATTGGCTATTCTGAATCATTTTCTCCTAATATATGATAGCCATTCAAGCATTATTACAGGAAAGTTTTCTTAAATTCTATATTATATTATTTTTTCTGTTTTCTTAGTTTGTTTTCAACTTAGGAGATATTTAATATACAAGTGAGGAATCTTCTTTCCTTTAATTTACTTTTTGTCTAATTTATTTAACATCTTTATTCATTGCATTTAGATTTAACACTTTTTATTTATGATTTTTTTTCCTTCTTCTAATGTGTGCTTTTCATAGTTCTCTTTTTTTAATTAATTAGCTTCTTTCAAAATATGAAAGTACAGTTTTAATTAAAAAAAAATCAGCTTCATTTTCTTAGAGCCATTATTTTGCTTGCTATTTTCTTTTTATTTTGTGACTTCGACCATGATTCTTTTCTATCGTTCATGTTTAAATAAAATTAGCCTTTACATTTTCTTAAAAAGGGAGGCGTGTTAGGATAGCATTTTAAATTCGCAGCCCTAGAATGCCTGTTTTAGTATTTTTATAGTGTTCACAATACATATCCTTTTATTTCTGAGGATCACTCGCATTTTTTCTGTGCTGCCACTTTAATTGGGGAAATATTCTTTTCTTTTTCTTTTTTGCCCTATTGTATCTGTCCTCCTCAATTTATATTCTGCTCTGTGTTTTCTCTTCAGTGTGGACTTTTGTGTTGCGACTGCCTTTTTATTAGAAATTTTTCATTTAGTACAGCTGGACAAATTTGAGTTTCACTGGCTCTCATGACCAACAGAAATCCTTATTCTTCCCTGAAAATCCTTAAAAGTAGTTGTTATCATACTTTCTGGTATTGTAGAGATTTTGCTTATAACAGTTGTTTTCTATAGCCACTCACATTTGGAGGTTAGGTGACTGCTTTAATTAATTGTAGCTATCATCTGTGGTGTTTTGTTTTGATGTTATGTTTCTCTATTTAAAATAGTATGTAAGTGAGGAGAAGACATAGAACCAGGAGATTTCCACAGAAATAACTAGACAGGTCAATAAATTAGCCCACTAAAGGTGCATAGATATTGATAAAAGACAAAAGATACCTGGGCAGAAATAAAAGACTTTATTCCAACAAAAAATACTAGTAGGTTTATTGGTATACTAAACAGTATAGTGATGCAGCTTTCCCTAAGCCCCAAAGTTCACAGGCAAATTGTAAGGCCAGAAAAAAATTCTGCTCATGAGTGAAGTACAGCATAACAGAACTCTAAACTTAGAGATTCTGCCACTGCGATAGCAAGCAATAGCAAGTCTTTGTCAAATGGGAGATCCGGTAAATGCTAGACTATGTGGTGCATTCCTACAAATATTATTTCACTTTTCAGAATTGCCAGGTGCACAGACTGTCCTGTGTCCCAGGTAAAAAATGGTTCAGGCATTGCCACTTTGGCACATTAAGCAAGATATATAGGACTACAAAAGTCTCAAGGTTTACAGTCTCCCAATACTTGGCTATCCAAATCTCGGTCTGCTAGTAATAATGGAAGATTCTGGTAAATCAAATATTATTACATTGTCACCTTAATCAATTTTCTCAAATTCCTAAATGCAAACTTTAACCCAATGATATTTGAAATACTTGTTGAATCCTTTGAATTGTTTCACAGTCAATGAATTTGAGAGAATGGGAATTATGCAGCACTCTGATTTTCAAACTGGGTTAGCTGTTACCAAGTTTAGGATTAAGGATTCCCTCGATTGCATTAAGTTTTTTAATCCATGGCTTCTAGATACAATTTTTCCCTTCCCCAACAACTGACTTTTATCTTTTAAACTCCGTTGGTCATATTTGGAAGTAGTGGATAACATAATAAATATATGATGAACTGAATAAATGAATTATGAATAAAATAGTCCAAGTTAACAGATAGCAGTTTTAAATTTTCTAAGAATTGATAAATAAATAAAGAGAGAATGGCTAAGTAATTTTGGACAACTAGTTCATTAGACTACTGCTAAAATAAAAGTAGTAAAATAAAGAGACACTGTATTCCAATAAGTCACAAATATGATATCACTCTTCTGTTGTTGTTGTCTTTGCTGCTGTTATTTTTTTTTTCTAGTAATTCTAGGCTTAGCACATCACTGACTATTGGTTCAGAATCTATAGAAAGGGCTGGTGTAGAAGAGTGAACAACTATCAAGTGAGTGATCTGATCAGGCTTTTCAAATGGGCTGACCTTGAGCTGTATCATGAAGAAGGAATAGAAAAGCTTTGAAAGGACAGTTGCAAACACAGTAAGCATATACTAGAAATGATAAAGTATTAAATTAGAGCTTTAGACAAAAGTATCAAGATACGACAAACGTAAAATTACAAAGAACTGCACAAGAAACAGATACAGATCATCGAAGATACTTATAATCAGAACAAATAGCACAATTAGTCATTCTAACCTCTTATTCCCAAGGAGAATACAAAAGGTCAAGTGACTGACTTTAGAAGTGATTTTGTGTAAAATATTCTTTTTGGGGAAAATAATTTGTAAAGTATTTGCATTATCTTTCTCATCCCTCCCCTCCCCCCAGATGTCCAAGCCCCCAGAAAAGGGATTTGTGAGGATACATACTTTCTTCTCAATTGTAATGTTGGCAACTGGAATGTGACCACTGGTCCCTATGATTCTGAGAGCACAGTGAATTCACGTCTGAGACCTGTTAGGTAATCCAGAGCATAAAGTATAGAGCTGAAAAACTGTTCTGATGGCTGGAGCAGAGGGGCATCATGGCTACTTTAAAAGAAGCAGGCACTCATAGAATTATGCAGGCAAAGAACCTGTGAATGTTACCTAAGGTCCAGATTTGAGACACATGTGAATGCTAGGTTTTTGTGGATCCTTTTTAGCAGGATCACCTGGAAGAGTGATGAAAATGCAAACAGCAAAAGCTGGAGGTGAATTGCTGAATTTCTCCTGAAGTAATAAGATGATAAGATGAATGATTAAATGAAGCATGCTGCCCAAATCAAGTTGCTGCAGGAGAGCACTCCAGTGCTGAAAGTGTCCCATGGACGATGTCTCTTTTGAACACAGGTCTGACTCAAAGCATGTTCAACCACTTCACAATAATAATATTTAATTTGGAACTTTCCTCCCTACCTTACCAAACTTTTCTCCTCAGTCTCCACCTGCAGATGATGGCAACCTGAGTGTTAAAAAAGCAGCTTCTAGTAAACTGACAAGGAGGTGAGGAATAGAGAAAAAAGAATTCTTTTACAACCTCTTCTCTAAAGGCAGTAGACTTTCCAAGAACACATCTTAGCTGGGAAAAGAGAAAAAATGTACCATGAAATGAATTTTGAAATATTGACTGATATATTGAATTAGAGAATCTTTTATTTTTAAAACTTATCATGATCTCAGTAATTTCCATTAACTGCAATCACGTTTATAAGAATTCATGGGGATTCTTCAGCTTTCACTCCACAGCAGAAGAAATAACTATCTCAAATCAGTAGACTACAGGAGATTGTAGAAAATAAAAAATAGACTTTATGGTTATATTTCAGAATTCCATGTTATGCATACTGCTATTTCAGTGTGGCTGAAGAGCAGAATACATTTGAAACATTTGTAATGAATTTAAATTCCATGAGGGCAGAGTTTTTTTGCCTTTGTGTCTTTATATACCCCAAGAACTGAAAATTCACAGCACATGAATTTACTCAACAAAGGCTTGCCCATTGAAGTAGCAAGACTGCAAAGTTAAGGCCAGATTATGAAGGGATTTGAACACCAGGCTAACAGTATGCAAATATGCAACATATATTCCACTAATAGTTCCTATGCCCTAGCAGACTTGTCACTTTTTCATTGTCATAATTTAGGTAGTCATTAAAGCAGATGGAGCCAGTACAATATCTTAATTATGGAAATGTGTTTAGGAGCTGCCTTCCAATGCTTGATATTACAGGGACTCTGAAGAGATTTGAAGGAATTCTCTCCCTCCACATTCATAGCTGGAAAGTAAAGGTTGATTTCTCAGTTTTTTCACCACAAACTCTCTGGTCTTCCAGATTCCCAGTTTTTACTTCTCTTCTGCTGGTCCCATTTTGTCCAGTATCCATACTTTCTTTTTTGGCTCTCACGATTTTTTGGCCTCTATTAGTTTTGATCAAATAATTATCTTCGTTTTATGAATTTAAGGTAAATGTAAATGAATTTATGTTTTGAATATGTTATTTCAAAATTATGAATCCTCTTTTGTTCCTGTCTTTGATCTCTGACTCCCCCTACTAACAACTTCTCCTGGGTTCAGTTCAGAATACAATTGACCCTGAAAAGTCTTCAAGGAACTTGTGTTCAGAAGAAAGATATCAATATTACTGACACAAAATCATCCACATCCTCATATTTGATGTAGAACAAAAGCAACAATTATCATCTTTATAGCTCAGTTTGATTTATTGGGTGCTACAATTGAAGTGAAAGTTTTCTTTTATGGTAAAATGATAATTATTGTCAAATGTGGAAGAAAAAACCTGTAGCTCTGTATAAGTATGTCATTGTGTTTTGCTTCAATAATTAGCCTTTCAAGCAGAGATAAAAGACAGCACAATTAAGATACACCTTAAACTGATAGAACAACTCCAATGCTATTGATTTGATTTTGTGGTTTTCCTTTAGGGTACAAGTTGTAACGCATTTCATTTTCTTGCCTTTTCTAGTTCCAAACAGAAGGTCTGTGACAAATAATGCTAATGACTCTTTACTCATGATTCACCGACATACACAAGCATTCCTCGCATAACTTGAATAACAACATTGCAGAATGTTATGTTATTTTTTCAGTCCTAATGCAGCAGATTATTCAAAGCCTTCTATTTCTGCATAAACATATGGCCACCGTTTTAGAAAATCTATTCAAACTTTATAACTTTAAAACTTAGAGATGACTTTATGACAACTGATACCACATGTTCTTTGTGATATTTTTGTCTCAAACACTCTAGACATCTTATATACACGGTTGAAAAAATCATATGTTTAATAATAATTTTTTTTCTATCCAAGAAAACAATACCATTATGAAAAAAAAGCTTTGCTGAAAATTTTATTTTAAAATGACTATGGAATTTTATTAATATATTTATGAATCCCAATACATTAAGGCCATATTCTCCCCAAAATTGATTTGCTGAATATGTGACAGTGATGTGTGATTTACCTTTCTTTATTTATGGATTATATTATATATTTCTTCAAATGTAATACAAAGGAAAATCATTTTTCATGAGGAAAACATTTCATATGGTTTCCATGTACAATTAAATTTAAAATATTTAGAGTCAGGGAATAAATAAACTGGTTCTCCTTAACTTACACTAAGAGTAAGTAATGGGGCCAAAACTTAGGAGGTATTTTTTTTTTTCATTTTTAGGAACATTTGTTAAATTAAAATAGTTAGTAATTTAAAATTTTCTTAGCCATTTTTGTCCGAGTTTAATTTGAGATTCAAAATAGAGTTTATTCTCTGGTTCACAGATATTTTTTGCAGCCTTCTATTCTGTTTCTGAAACCAGTAACATTTGATTGGCACTGAAGCCCTAGAACTATGCAATCAGAAACTCCCATTTTTAAAAGATTTTAAATTTTTTTTCAATAACACTTGTCATACAACATTATATTTGTTTCAGGTTACTACATCCTGATTAGACATTTATATCATATACGAAGCGATCACCCCAATAAATCTAGTACCCCAAGGCCTGACTGGCCCAAGGTCTGGCTGTGATCCAGGCCCGTGGCTAGTGATAGGACCCCAGACTTAGAAAATATGTAAACATAATTCAGCTTATTATATCACGCATGTGTGGCTGAATGTCACTTTCGTACTCTGCTACGTGAGGAGACATGCAGTCTTCTGGAGAGTAAAAAGAAGGGGAGAAAGAAGGGGAGAGCAGAAGGGAAGCACAAGAAAGGGGAGCAGGAGAAGTGCGCACAAGACCATGTGCCTCCTGCAATAGACTGCATTCCCCATTAGAACTGCACTTCCCAACAGAAGTGTGCTCTGCACAATAAAGTTGGTGCCTGCCATTTTATCTTCATGAGCCTGTTTTTGTTACATGTGTTAATTTTTTTTTTTTTTTTAGAATCACATATAAGTGAAATCATATGGTATTTGTCTTTCCTGTCTGAGCTATTTTACTCAACATTATACCTCCTAGGTCCATCCATCTAATAGAGGCAAACTATGCCTTATTAAATATGGGGGAAAGAACCATGTAGAGGGAATGCGAATTCCTTCGGAAGTTTCATTTTCTCAGCTTCAGTTGGGTTCTCGATTCTGTTTTGTGTGCCATTTTGTAAGTCACTCTGCACATAAAACTGTGCACAGTAGAGCTGAAACTTGTTAAATCAGATACATTACAGAAATAGAAACATTCTCATAAATGGAAAACTGAAGTCAGTTTTTGGATAACATACTCATAAAATTAATTTTAGCCATTAAAAATATGGAGAAATATTATCAGAATTTAATTCTAAATACATTAATTGTTAATATTGTTTATGAGAGTAATAATTGACCCTTCCGACTCTATTGTTCTATAATCAAAGTCAGGTCTTCACTATAAAGGAAGACAACACTAATCTTCGTAATATTTTGCTACAGATTTAGTACAGCTGTTAATTCCTTTTTTTTTTTTTTTTTTACCTCATAACAAATGGAAAGTGAGCACTCTTTTCTCTCAGTGACATAGTCTATTAGACCAGCCTTAACAAGCTACTGAAGTTCTGGCTTGAATATGCTAACAAAATATAAAAAAAAGCTTCCCATTAATGAGACAAAAAATAAAT
>NW_006441076.1:0-9865 GCF_000325575.1 Pteropus alecto
TAGTAATATTTCCATGGGTGTATAAATAAGCAAAGACAATTTATAAAAAAAAAATGTGTACTTTCTAATAAAAATTACTCTTTTCATTCATACTGCACTGTCCCATAATTCTCAATTTTAGTGTTTATGTACATTTCCCCAAATTTTTTCTTTTCTTTTTTAATTTTTAAACTCCTCTAACAAAAAAATAGTCTTCATTCTTTGTTTTATTTTTATCCAAGACTCTTAGCAAGAGTGTGTTTATATACACATATATATACTAAATATATCACAGATATATCATATATATACATCTTTGCATATATATCTTATTATATATTTTATAATATATACTTCACATGTATGTATATCTCACATAGCTTTTAAGACATATGCATATATTATACCTCACACATATCTTATAGTTAATATTTTCATACTTGATGTGATTCTCATTTTAACAGACTAAATTAATATTAAATGTATCAATACTTAATATACTAAATTAATTTTTTGTACTTGATGTAATTTCTGTGTGTATTTGCATACATATAACTAAATACATCACATTACATCTTTACTATATATTTACTCTATATTATGTATACATGATAAATATATGATATGTATATACCTTATACTACATACCTTATGTGTATGCATATCATATATAGCTTATAAGATATATATGCATATATTATATCTCACATATGGCTTATAATTAATATTTTCATACTTGGTGTGGTTCTTATTTAAACAGACATTTTCCCTCTAGGAAGTAAAAACCAAATAAAAAGATTTATAATCTTAAAGAGACCCACCTTAGACTTTTAAATATTAATGATGCTATAAATTTTTAAGCTGTGTGGTAACCAAACACATTATTGAAAGTGCTCATATTAAAATGTTGTGAAAAATACTGGGTGAGAACAAAGGAGCGAAGTCTAGTTTACAGAAGAGCAAACCAGAGACTCACTCTTGGGACACAAGGGTGAAATAAGGACACTAGAGCAGGAGCTGATCTGATGTCATTGGGAGAATTCTCCCTTTATATATTCTCATGCCGTAAATGGGGCTCATTTCACCATAACTCTAGAATTCCTCATGATTCTTTCCCAGTGTGGCAGACAGCCTCTTAAACAGTTTTATGGGGTGCTCTTCAGTCTAGACAGGCATGATTTGCTTGAATATTGAAAGGTGAAGGGGCAAACCCGGAAAGCTCCCTCGTGAATTTCTACGGCAGGCCTCTTTAACTCAGTTGTTTGTTGGACCTGCCAGCTGAATTGGGTGGTGAGAAATAAAATCAGCTTGTCCAGCAAGAGGCTAGAAATGCTGGCTTAATCACAGTCTTTGTCCAGTGTGATTGTTTTAATGCAGTGGAAGCAATTCCAGAGGGAAAGATGGAACTGTGATAACTTGTTTGGATCTAAGATTAGGCTTCAAGACATGCCCTGAAGGCTGAAGTTGGGACAAGTTCCTCCAGTCTCTGTGCCATAGCCAGTGGGGACTATGCCTTGGCCGGTGGGGAAGCCGCCTTGGCCTATGGACAAGATGCCTTGGCATGCTGTCTGTGCATTTGCACATTCCCAGCTGTGGTTGTCAACTTGTCATCCTCAGTTGTAATTACCTCTTTTCTAGCTTATTCTCTAATCAGCATCACGTGCAGTGCAAATCTACTTCCGCTGCACATTCTCATTGACCTCTTGGTGTAATAGTTCCAATCTCCAGGGTGCTATATTAAACACATTCAGAGTTCATTTTCAATGCTTTCAAAGTGGGTTTTCTCCTCATTGCCTTTCCCTTTCCTCCTCCCTTCTCTATCCCATGGCTTCATCTATGCAAATATGGTCGATTTAAGACCTAAAACTGCATTCCACAGTATATATTCTGGACCCTTTAGTATCAAAAGTAAATGATCTTTGCCTTCATTTTTCCCCTTCAGTAAGGGATAGGAGGATTAGTATAGTAGGGAAGCCAGGCAGGAAAATAAACCAAATACTTTCACATTCTACATTTTCCTAAATAGATTATTAAATATATATTGTTAATCATACTACTTTGCTTATGCAAAACAGAGGAAGAGGGGGATAGAGAAGGAGAGAGGAGAAAGAGGTTGAGGAGAAAGAGGTTGAGGAGAAAGGGGAGAGGGAGAGCTAGAGGTAATGAAAGAAACAAGACATTGTTATCCATTGGCAATTATAGATGAGAGAGGATTAAGTTGGAAAGAATCTCACTACAGGAAATTGGCAAAGTAAAAAAAACAAAGAAGCTTAATATTGTTATTATTCAACACAGACAACAAATTTAAAAAAAAAAGAATTTAAACTTCTCTTCAAAAGAATTACAAACGCAATTTTATAGATTTTTTAAATCCAATTAGCTTTTCTCTTTTAACAATCAAAAGTTCAAACTGTACCATAGTTAAAGCAAAAGAACCCACAGAACGGCAAAATCTCCCCAGCATAGACAAGAAAAATGGGGTTTCGATAATTTCATAGCAATGGGTTCTTTACCATGAAATCCCTGGTTTCTGTCTCATTTTGCTACCTTCTGTGCAGTATCCTCTATTCCCTCATAACGTCATAAGCTTTACACTCAAGACATCTAAACAGGCACACTTTCCCAATATGATTTCGAAACTTTATTGGTCATGCTAAATTAATCTTAACCTACAATTTAGAATTTCCTGTGCCTCAGAAATATATTTGTTCATTTTTAGGTGTATCAAAGAATAAATTATATTGCTGCAGAATGCAACATAACAATTCCATGTCTCATTGTGCTTTTTATACTGATTGAGCTTGTCTGCTAACAGAGAGGTTTTGAAAATTAACAGCCTCGTATCGCCAAACCCACTGAATTCATACTCTCTATCAAACAAACATGATGTGGCCTACAGAATTGACAAGGGAAACTTGGGCTAATTGCTGGAAAAAATAGCAATTCAATTTCTCTAAGTCACCATCCTTAGGGAATAAAATAATTCCTCTTTTAATTTAAGCTAATAGTTTTTAAGTGGGATAGTGGAAAATAAAATTTTCTTACACTATTTGAAATTGTATTGTCACACTTTATGATTTACTTGATTTATGTCCTATAAAAGTATAACATAGCTAGACTGTCTAAAACTTTCATGACACGTCAATAAATAAAAATTATAATTATTTATAAATCTTTACAAAAAAGAAAGTATTATTTCTTTTAAAACATATGATGAGCTGAGTTTTTTGGAAAAACAAGCAGAACAAGCTAAAAGCTAATGGGATGTTATTTTGTTTGCTAATCCAGATAAATCTGCCCCTAATAAAAGCCAGGGGTTTACTGCAAAGTACAGTTGCAGAGAAAAGTTGATTATGGTGTAAATGATATTATTTTAGGTCATAGGGGAAGCATAGGTAATTGAAATTTTTAGATCATTTCCACACTTTATTTTAGATATTTATCTCTACCTTTCTCCAAAATAAATATTGCATCATATGTATGGCATTATAACTTTTGACTATAAATTTAATGGTAAAAGAGCCACTTGGAATTAATTTATAGAATTGGCAAGTGATTCAATCATTTATTCCAAAAATAATTATTGAACATCTACTACATGCCACATGTGCTATAACGTTAGTACTGTAATAAGACATTCATAACCTGAACGCTAACAGAGGTTACAGCTTAGCAATTAAGAGTTTGCACTTTTTCTCTATTCTTCCAAGGCCAATAGTCATCCCAATCTCCTTTGACTGATAGCTTCCTTCATAGCAGAGCTGTGATCTGTGGCCATGGCACAGAATTTTCTTTTTGAGCAGAGATCTCATCGAGGGTAAACCTACCCACACTGTCAGTAGCTCTATCCCCAGAAACAAATGACAGAGCAGATGAAACTGTGCATCTTGGAATCAAAACAACACGGTTGGACTTCATTTTATCTTTAAGTTGGTTTGAACATCAGGAGGAGGTGCTAATATTCTAAGGAAAACCCAAATGCCTCTGTACTTTCCTTTTCAATTCATCTCTTTTTATTCCAGCTAGGCAATGACTTCCCAGTACTCTGCTGCCTGGCTTGGCAACTAAGAACATACATTTTAGAGATGAGAAGATAGAAGTAATGTTCTCTGTTTATGCTGTCTTGGACATACTATGTAGCATTGTTTGTTTTTTTCCAAGTTTAATGAGACATAATTGACATAAAATAAACTGCTTGTGTTTAAAACATATAGTTTGATAAGTTATGACACATGTATATATCTATAAAGCCCCTTTTGTACTTAGTATCCTAAGCCCCAGATCTTCATCTGGAAGACCGTTTATGAATATAGTAATCTTATAATGTACCCACAGAAACAGCTCAAAATGGTCCTATTCTGTTTCTAACAAGATACTTGCTTTCCAGAGACAACAGACCAAAACTGAAATCCATGCAGCCAAAGCATGCACAGAGGAGAGAACTTTGACCTCCAGCTGCACCTGGAACCTGTCTCATCACCAACACAGAATCAAAGGACCCTGACAGAACCAGAACTTGAACACCAAATCCTTTCAGAGGTGAAGGGTATATTGTCCAGTAAGATGCACTGTTAAAGCCCCTTACCATAAATGGCTAAGTTCCAAGGTCCTCCAATTAAAATTTGCACCACCAGTACTTCCACATACCTATTCCCCCAACCTCTTAAAACCTCATCCTGAACCCTGGATCAGGGAGGTGAATTTGGGCTTTCTCCCCTCTTTTCATTGGGCTGCCTCTGTAATAATCACTTTTCTTGTGTTGTATATTTGATGCTTTAGTGATAGGTTTTACTGAATGTCGTGCATATAAACTGGGGTTCAATTATAATAAAGTTGTAGTAAAAATTTACAAAATACAAGTATAGAACATACAATGTAGCAGTAAATGAATCTGTATTCACACTTTGCATTTAGTGACTATTCATGAACAATCAAGTTCTTACTGATTCTACCATTTTATGTTTCCCATTTCCTCCCTCAAAAGTCAAATCTTCTCCCAAGCTTATAACCAGAAATAAGATTCCTATGTAAGCTCTACACAAGTTTGATGAGCTAGCTGTAGAGGAGAGATAGCTGGACATTTTGAACTATCCAGGGAGTGGATGGTCACTAGAGACAAGCTGGCTGACAGCTGAGCAAATGTCTGTGCATAGGTGTGGAAAAGAGGGGACAGGCATATTAAGGGCATTGCTGTCACTGCCTGAAAGGACTCTGACTTTTGATCTACAGCAAATACCAGGGGATGAGGATTCACAAAATTCTGTCAGCAAGGAAACCACTATCTAATTGAACAAGATAGTAGAGAGGTAACTTAGCTCCCAGGAGGAAGCTGTGCTTACCTGAATCCACATGGAATCAGTGTTCAGTACTGTAGATGCTCAAAGTAAAATGGCCGAGACGTGACACTTCCTTGATACTCACTATATCTTGGTGACTTATTGGAAGAAACTAGGATTGAAGAATTTGCCACCCCAAAATATGCCTCTTTGACCTAAGGATAATTTTTTATTTTAAGAAACATCAGACATAGGAAAAGCTCTGAAAAGGAGTAGAAGTTACCCTTTAGTAAGAAATATATGGGAAATCTCCATTTGTAAGGGTGTTTCTCTTTCTCTGTACTTGGAAAAGAAGGATGACTCTAAATCTCTAGAAATTCTTATCAATGGAGAAAGCAATGACCTAAATCTGTATAACAATCATCTCCTTGTTTACTATGCTTTTCCTGATAATCTCCTGTAACAGTTTCCTCCAACCCCAAGATCTTCTTTTGTCTTTAGTTGGAGATGATATTCAAGGTGGTAGCTAGGACCATTTCTGGAATTACTGTTTTCCTGGGCATCTCTTATGTGTACAGAAGACATACATGTTATTAAACTTCTCTTTGTTTTTCCTGTTAATCTGACTTTTATATTACAGAGGGATCTCAATCAAGAACATACAAGGGTAGAGGAAAAAATTATTTTTCCTTTCCCACAAAACTATCTTAAGGAATCCACTTGCATATGACAAAAGGAATGGATGAAATTCTATTACATTTTATAGAGTTAGAAGGAAATCCATGTCTGACTGTGAACCATTCTCTAATTTAAAAACTGCCATTTAGTTGGTTGAGTTGCTCTGAATTGAATCTTGCTAGTTTTCTAACTGTTAGAATGCACAAGTTTAAATAATATTCAAATACTAGATGATCCAAAGCAGTATAAGACGGTCCATGTGGAATTTGGGAAATTTATTTTAAAAGCACACTATGTTAGTAAATGAGCCATACCTCCAACACACACAAGCCTATAAAATAGTTTAATTCATTGTTTTCCAGCTTTGACTATCACATTTTTAACAAAGCCCATTTTTATTTTACTTTTTAAAACACAGTATATTGAAGACGGTAGAGTTGGAACTATTTTTAACATTTTGACAACATGAAATGGTATTAGATCCAACTATAAGAAGTTACCATCTGCCAGATAAAAAATCATTCAAATATAGGTGATTATTGCAATTCGTGCTACTTTGGAATCCCTAAGAGATTCTCAGGACAGTCTACTAGAAAAGCACAATTTTTACATTTGGAGTGTGTGTGTGTGTGTGTGTGTGTGTGTGTGTGTGATGTATCTCTGTTGGTCATTAAAAAAAACAGGACATATGAGCACATGGGAAAGTCCAGTGGTATTTATACTGCTTTACAACTGTGTGACTGCCTTAGGTTAGTTTTTTCAAGCTACTGAAATAATATCTGTTCATTTGGTTTTTCCATAATTTTTTAAAAGATGTTATCACTGTTTTTCGTTTGTATCTTCATTGAGTGACAGACATACCTTAAGACTTTATAAGACTAAAGTTGCCCAGGGAGCTGGTTAAATGCAGATTCCTGGAATATGTCCCAGACATGCTGGGGGATGTGTTTTAGACATCTTGAGTTGTTATAACAAAATACTATAGACTGGTTGGCTTAAATAACAGAAGTTGATTTCTCACACTTTTGGAGGCTGAGAAGTCCAAGATCCAGGTGCTGGCAGATTTGATGGCTAGTAAGAGCTTACTTCCTAGCTTGTAGACAGCTGCCTTCTCACTGAGAGCTCACAAGAGTTTTCTTTGGCAAGTGTTGAGAGAGAGAGAGAGAGAGAGAGAGAGAATTTTTTCTTATAAGGGGACTATCCTATCCTCATGGCCTAGTCTCAACCTAATTACCTTCCAAAGGCCCCCCCTTTAAACACTACATATGAATTTTGAGGGACATAAACATTCAACCTATACTAGGGTGAGAACAAGGAATTGCAAATTTAAACAAATTTTCTGCATGAAAATTACATGTATAATTTTTGAAACAATGTTATATACTTTTTATGTATCTTTCTAATTTAAAATTTATAGCAATTATATGTGGTGCATTTTACAACTGTTATCTTAAAAAGAACAACTGAAAATTCAGTAAGACTAAAGAATTTGCCAAGGTCTGACATCTACAAAGTTCAGACTGATTCCAAATATGTGATTTCACCACCATGTTTCAAGCCTTTCATATATCTATTAGTTTTTATCCTCCTGGAACCTTTTACGCATCAGTCTAAGTCAAATAATAGTAGCTTGACTGTATTAAGGCTAGAAAAACATTGGCTATCTGAAAAGAACAGCTGTGTTCTGGGAAAAAATAGATGTGGTTGGTAATTCTAAGTATGAGTCAAAAGTACTATAGTAAAAAGTCATCCAAAGAACATAAAGAGAGCCATCTGGAGAATTTATTCATCATGATATTTTGTCAAACATTGACTGATGATAGAAAAATCATAATTCTTCTGTTTACAAAGGCTAAAATAACCTGAATATGGGTTTAATGACATAATTTAGTGGACTCCAATTTATAAATAAATTATGAAACATATTTGCTTCTTTAAGTCAGAAGCCCATGATATGTCTTTTGCCATTAACTCCTTCCCCTCCTCAGATGCCAGGACACTGCTAACCCCATCATGGATGCACCTGAGAAACATCACTCCAGTTTTTCCAGCAATGCCAGCTGCTGCTCTAGGAACAGGAAGCCATCTGCTTCAGCTACTGAGCTAGAATATCCCTGCTGTCCTTCTTCAATCGCACCTCGAATGACAGCTCATTTTTCCCCTTAGGATCTTGAATGTCATCATGCGAGAGAGTTCTTATTTAAGAAGTATGTCCTCATTGATGACACTTGGTGGCTACAGGGGAAAAATTTTAGGATCCAGTATGCTACGAAATAAGAGCACACCCAACAAAATTGACTCAGCATTAATGAAAATTCTCAAGGAAAATGTATGCCTGCTATGAAATAGTCCCGTGAGATGTCATTAAATCATATAACACAAACCTCAGTTTATCAGTTTGGCAATGGCCAATGTGCTCTAACTTTGAACTAGGTAAAGATGTTTCTTGAATTTTTAATATAGCTCATAAGAATCATGAAATAGGAATTTAATGTACATAAGGGGCAGAGGATGATCTCCAAGAGAAAAAGTTATCAGAGGTAAAATTTTTAATTTTGAAGATTTAAAACATCATTATTGACATATACAGAACACTCCACATAAAGTAGGAAGAAGGCAAAAGAATTAAAATATTAATCAAGCTTGCAATATGGTGATCAGCCCTGCAGCCAGGCCAGAACACCTTCAGAACAAAGAAAGATTTCTGCTGGGATTGCTAACAACCCATTCCCCACACTTGTGGAAAGGCAAATTGGATCAACAGAGTCTTTAAGTGGCTGCCCTATGCAAAATAAAACAATTCATTCTCTATGGATAAAACCATGGGGAACCTATGGATTAAAGGCTGGGAACTGCCAGCAGGCCTTTCAGGCTACATACTCTTCCTATTCCCCTTCTTCACTGTATGGCCATATCAAAGGAAATAGGAACTAAAGAATGATATATAAACTGAATTCCCTGAACACTCGGGGTCCCTCTTACTCTCTGCCTCTGAAAGGAGACCACACTCTGTCTGTGGAGTGTTATTCCTTTTCTAATAAATTTTCCTTTTGACTTTAACTCTGGCGCATGTGTTGAGTTTTTTCTCTACTCTCCGCCAAAGGACCTCCTTCTCTCTGGTGCAGGGCTTGGTCCCCCACCACTACCTCTGTGAAATTCGCTCTGTCCTATATCACACCCAATAGCAGAATATTTTTTTTCTCAAATATATCTAGAACTTTCTCCAAGATAGGCAATATTTTAGGCCAAAAAACTAAAATTTTAAAAGATTGAAATCATACAAAAGACCTTTTCTGACACAATTAAGTGAAACAAGAAATCAGGGAAACTGGAAAATTCATAAATATGTGGAAATTAAATAACATACCCTTAAAGTCAAAAAGAAATAACAGGAGAAATTGCAAAATACCTTGAGACAAATGAAAAGGAAATCAAAATATACAAAAACTAATGAAGTGCAATAAAAACAGTTCTAAAAGGGAAATTTAAAGCTGCAAATACATCATAACAGAAGAATAATCTCGAATCAATAACTAATCTTAAATCTTAAGAAACTAAAAAAAAAAAGAAGAGAAAACTAAACCAAAAAGTAGCATAAGGAAAGAAATAATGAATAGAGGAAACATAAATAAAATGGAAACTAGGAAAACTATAGAGAAAATCAATGAAATCAAACATTGGTTCTTTGAAACATAGAAACTAAACTCAGGGATCTTGGACTTAAAGAAGATTTTATGAATTTGACCTCAAAAACAAGGGAATTAAAATCTAAAATAAATGAATGGGACTATATCAAACTAAAAAGCTTTCGCTCAACAAAAGAAATCATCAACAAGGTAAAGAGACAACCATCCGAATGGGAAAATATATTTGCAAGCAATGCCTCCTATAAGGGCCTAATATCCAAAATATACAGAGAACTCATACAACTC
>NW_006441076.1:10337-19478 GCF_000325575.1 Pteropus alecto
AGAGATGAAATATTGCCAATAGCGACAACATGTATGGACCTTGAGATAATCATGCAAAGTGAAATAAGCCAGACAGAAAAAGTTGAAAATCACATGATATCACTTATATGTGAGATATAAAGCTAAAAGTAACAAATGAATAAGACAAACAAGCAGAGACTCATGGACATGGACAATAGACTAGTGGTTACCAGAGAGTAAGGGAGAGAAGGGAGGAGGGAGGTAGATAGGGTAAAAGGGATCAAATATGTGGTGCAGAAAGAAATCTAACTATGGGAGGTGAATACACAGTATAAATATATATATGCCTTACTGTTAAAGTGTACAGCTGAAACTTACTGGATTTTGTTAACCAATGTCACTAGTAAAAAATAAATTAAATAATTAATTAATGAAAAAAATTTTTTAAAGATTTGTTCTTTGCCAAGATCGACAAAATTAACAAACCTTTAGCTAGATTGACTTAAAAAGAATACTCAAATTACTAACATAGGAAATGAGAGTGAGGATATTAATTCCAATTTTACAGAAATAAAAAATTATCAAAGAATACTATGAGCAATTTTATGATAAATTAGATAATCTAGATGAAATGGACAAATACTGAGGAACAAAAACAAAAAAACAAGCTCACACCTACCAATATTGAACCATAAAAAATAGAAAAATCTGAATATACCAATAACTAGTAAGGAGAATGAATCAGTAATCAAACCTCACAACAAATAAAAGTCATGGAAAAAAAGGATTTCACTAGCATGAATCCTACTCAACATGTAAAGAAGAATTAACACAAATTCTTTACAAACCTTTCAAAAACTTGAGGAGGTTGAAAATCACATGATATCACTTATATGTGAGATATAAAGCTAAAAGTAACAAATGAATAACTCATTTGTTACTAACTCATTCTATGAGGCCAGCATTACCCTGATAACAAAGCTAGCCAAAAATACCATAATAAAATAAAATTACAGACCAATACCCTTTAAAGAATATTGATGTAAAAATTAAAAATGCTATCAAATAGAATTTAGTACTGTGTTAAAGGATTATACACCATACAAATTAGTATTTATTCCTAGAATGCAAGAATGCTTCAACATACAAAAATTCGATGTAGTGCAGGTTAAAGGGGGCAAAAACATGCAAATGGTTTCTCAACAAATGCAAAAAAAATTTGACAAAATTCAACACCATGGTGCATTGCTGGTGAGAGGGTAAAATGATGCAATCACTATGGAAAGCAGTTTAGTAGTTCCTCAAGGTAAAACAATAACTTTTACTTTTAATTTTTTATTGATCTAACAGAAAACAGTTCATTAAAAATAATAATAGCAAAAACATATTCACTTATGTGTATAACATTATATGCATAATGTATACTTATGTATATAAGCATACATAACTCTATATAGTTATATATACTTATATATAAGTGAAATGAATTATTGCAATTAGACAAGCGCCTGGAGGTAGGAATTAAGAATATATTGTTTTTATAAAGTACTTGAACTAAATGTGAAGCAATATAGTGTTATGTGAAAATGTAGCTGGATTAGTTATAAATATATATTACAAACTCTAGGGCAAGCACTAAAACAGTAAAGAAATATAATTTATATTTTAAGAAAGGAGAGAAATGGGAATCATAAAATACTCAGTTAAAACCACAAAAGGTAGAAAAAGAGTGGAAGACTAAAAAAGGGGGAAAAAAGCAACAAATAGAAAACAGTAACAAATATGGTAGATATTAATCTAACTATGCACTAATTAAAAGACAGAGATTGCCAGAAGAGATCAAAACACAAGACTTGGTACGGAGTTTCCTCAAACAACTAAAAATAGAACTACTATATGTTCCAGTAATTCCTCCATGTTCATTGCAGCATTATTTAAAATAGGCAAGAAATGGAAACAATCTGTGTCCATTGATGGATAAATGACTAAAGAAAATGTGGTATAAATATAAAATGGATTATTAGTCAGTCATAAAAAAGAATGAAGTCTTGCCATCTGTGGCAACATGAATAAACCTTGAGGTCATTATGCTAAGTGAAATAAGTCAGATAAAGACAAAAACCTCCAAGAAGAGATTCCAAGGCACTATTTAAAAGTGCCTTTGATGTGGTCCACCACAGTGAAGATGGGTACCTATGTAAGGCCATTCAGAAACCCAGGATACTTCTTTAGCTTTAAGGGAAATTGAATCTAACATTTGCATACAAACATTACTGGTTTAATGCTCTTATGGAACTAGTTAGACAGAAATTTAATAGAGGTTAAATGGCAAAGAAAAACTCTGAATGTTAAAGAACTTTTTTAGTCTCAGGAGAGCATCTATACAAATCGAAAGCAATACTAATGTATTATAGTCTCACCACACACACACAAAAAAAGAGGTAGCTCTTGAGCATCAATTATAACAGAGCACAATTACTTTAATTTATCCAGGGTGATTCTATCCTATGAACAGTGGAACTTATGGAGTGAATGCTCGATTTATGGAGTGTTTCCTATTATTAGAAAAGCTCTTGGTTCATCAGCTCTTCTGTGAGAATGGAAACTCTGATAGAATCTTTAATGTATGGTTAATTTTAGAACCCCAAAAGGCAGCAGATTCAGTTTAGCTTGCAGTGTTATATGCCACTATTTCCATGTAGGGAAGACATTTTCAAGGTGGATACTTGATTGGTAACAGTATGATTCCTCAAGTTAATCTCAAGCAAGCAGGCTTAATAACCCCACTGGCGATGATGGCCTTTTTTGTACACTAGACAAACATTATGGTTTAAACACATACTATTTGGATATTTTGAGTTTAGAAATGAACATTTCATTTTGTACCTCTGTCACCGATTATACCTATCATGCCTTCCAGCTCAGAAAGACATACGGCATCAGGGGCTGTCAAATTCATGGTGAAATAGAGTAATGTCAATTAAAGAGGCTCAAAAAGCAATTATAAAATGTTTACCCTTCTCTGTCCCCTTCCTTGCACAATCTGAATATCCCTTTTACAAGTCTGCCTTAATTGTTCAACTGATACCCTTTTGGTTAAAGTACTATTTTGTAGACAACCCCATCAGAATAAATGATATATGGTACATAGAGGAGATAATATAGAGACTGGTATAAAGTAAGGGTCTAATAAATGTTTACTGAATGAAATGTTTTTGAAACGGCAGCACTCTTAAGCATGTTAGTTTGAATTAAGTGTTGAGTTCAAGATCATAAAAAATATCCTATGAGGATGGGACCCAACGCAGAGGATTGTCAGTATCTAGGGCAGAATACAGAACAGGAAGTATGTGAGCACTGAAGACTACAAGCACCTAGTGGAATGAAGCTTTAAAAATGGAGGGACCTTGGCTGACCTTCTCCTCAAAGATAACCAGTGCCAGGAACAGCATGTGGCAAGCTACATGATGTTTAGTAAATATTTTTAGTACAAGGGAGTGAAGGCAAAATTCACTCACATTTTCTTTTCAGACCTGGAACTGTTGACCAGCAAGTGCTTCATATATACCCTACTCTGTCCTATGAACAACTTACTAATAATCCCTAGAAAGAAAGCAGCCAATCAATCCCCAGTATACTGATTCTCTAATGTTTCTACAGAAGCCAGCATGAAATCCTAGAAAAAGTTCAGTATTTAATATATTTAATACCCATTATGAAAAACGAAGAGACAAAATATCTCAGTTGAAAAATAAATGTTAAAATGTATAGGCAATTCCTGACAGAATAAATGCAGATGCCCAATCAGCATATGAAGATTGTTTAATCATACTTATAAAGCATGGCAGAGTAATATAACAATAGAATATATTTGTATATAAAATAGCATGTATTTTATTGCTCTCTTTTGGTGGGTGATGAATCAGATGACAATAAAAGTGCTGACATATGCTAAAATGTGAATGAACCTTTAAAACGTTATGTAAAGTGAAA
Organism: Pteropus alecto; assembly: GCF_000325575.1. NCBI lineage: Eukaryota > Metazoa > Chordata > Mammalia > Chiroptera > Pteropodidae > Pteropus > Pteropus alecto. The sequence goes on from NW_006441076.1 coordinate 14,292, forward strand.
GAAGCCAATCACGAAATATGACATATTTGATTATCCCATTAATATGAAATGTCCAAAATAATATATATAGACATAGAAAGTAGATTTGTGCTTGCCAGTGAGAAGTGAGGAATGGGGCGTGGCTGCTAATGAGTACAGATTTCTCACTGGGGTGGTGAAAATGCTATGAAATTAGATATTGGTGATAATTGCAGGAGTTTTTAGATATATTTTGAATATACTAAAAATTGCTCAATTGTGTACTTTAAAATGATGAATTTTATGGTATATGAATTATATATCAATAACAAAAAAAGAATGAATAACAATGACAAACACATCATAACAAATTACCAGATTTGTTCCCAGCTAAAACTAAGGAGAAGGGATCATCTCTACACAGGAAATAAGCTTAGGAGCTGCTGCTCTCCGTTACTATGGCAACCGGAGGTCCTGTCCTCTCTCAGATGCAGCACCAAATAAAATCTACCAAATGCCCTCAGTCCTTCCTTCTGTAAAAGAATTATGGTCAATAAGCCTGTTCTTCCTCGGAGGCATATCCCTTACTCCTCTGATTAAGCTGAGGATAATGAGAAGAGTAAGGTGAGATGTGCTTTTGCTTTAGTGATCTGGGCAATGGTGGAGTGCAGACCCTTGAAAGTTATCTTGGCCCAGTGCTGACCAGCTGTGGGACCTTGGACAATGTACCTGATTTCTCTGAGTCTCAAGTTCCTCGCCTGTTATCTGCAGCTCAGTTGTCACAATTACTCAGGGACACATTAACACTGTGCCAGGCCCCCAATGAGTGCATTATAAATATGGCTGGTCCCATTACATACTTTTATCATTTCTTCCATTCTTTAGAGAAACATGTACTTACTGATTGCCAACTTTGTGCCAGGCACTGTTCTAAACACTGGGAATACAACAGAAAAAAAAAACATTAAAATTATGGTGCTTACATGCTTGTGGAGATTTTAAAATTGATATATGTAGCATATTAGGTAGTGATAAGTGCTAAAGAGAAGGAAATAAAAGAGGGAGGTATGAAGTGTCAGTATGGAGAGTTGGCTTTTAGTTCATGTGAACAGGAAAGGCCTTACTGAGATGGGACGTTTGAGTAAAGACATGAAGGAAGTGACAGAGGAGCCAGTCAGGAATCTGGCAGAAGAGCATTTTAGGGAAAGCAAACAACGAAAGCAAAAGTCTTGAGTTGGGAGCTTGCAGGGCATGTTTGAGGGTAACAAGGAAGCTGCCTTGTTGAGATGAGACTGAAGGGCAAGGAAGAAGTGGAGGTTTCTGTCAGGGACAGGAATTCAGACCTGAGATGAACTTAGACTGGGCTGGTGAAGATGGAGACACTGAACAGTGTCAGCTTCTGCAGGTCGAGCTGACAGGGTATGTGATGGAACAATATAATCAAGACATATTTAAAGATGCTAGTTTACATCTACTACAAAGCTGGAAATAACCTATTCATGGGAGGCACTTCAGAAATATTTGACATTCTCAGAATTGAAAGTTACCTTAAAGCCTATCTAGTTAAGCCATGTTATCAGTCCTTGATTTTTCTTTGTAACCACTATCTGGGTTTAATCAAACTATAATCCAAAAAAATGTGGAAGAACTCACTACTTCTCAGGGCAATTTACTCTATCCTTAATTCTTATCTCGAGTGTAAACTATTTCTCTGTAGCATCAGAAAACAAATAAAAATATGAGTATAAGTAGATTCATTTAACCTTTCTAACTACCAAGAATTTTTTTTAAATTTCTATTCTGCCATAGTCTATTTCATAAAAGTTATTGCGATGTTACATGGAATTAAGAAATCTTTTAAAATTTCACCCAAAGTACTGACATAAATGAAGAGGATAGGGCTGAAGACAGTGGCCTGTGGCAATGTGCCCATGGTGGATATCTATTGCAGCCATGCCACATCATTTATAAGCAGTGTTTTAGCCATAATAAACCAGACAGCTATAAAATCACCTAAATATATGATAATTTAGCTGTGGTTTCTCTGTTATTTTTTTCCAAGAAGGATAATAGGACATTCCAATACTTTCTTGAAATACAGATGTATTATATATTCTGCATTAGATTAGTCTAGTTGTTCTTTAAAAAAAATAAATTTGACTTTTTGTAATTTATTTTTAAACTATGCAAAATCCTTGTGATTAGTTGTTACTTTTAAAAGTACAATATTTAAAAATCTTATTTATCCATAATAATGGCTGGATTTCTAATGATAGTACTCTAATAGGACTATAGATGATATCATTGATTTTCTTTTCCAACCTGGAAATATATGTATACATATTCAACCTTCTGGTAAATTTCCACATTCTTCTGATTCTTCAGAGAACATTAAAACTCTTCTCATAACTTCATTATATATTATTACTCTATAAAGCAAAACATTTTATAAGTAAATTTGATTTTTGAAATAATTCTTACACTTTCAAGTCTTCAGTTATATTTTTAATCTGATAATTTAGTAATAGAACACTGGGAGAGGAAAGAGCAAGTTGTCCACCCAGATTCCACTTCACATCAAAGAAACTATCTCTGGAAAGAACCATCAAGTATGTATTCTAAAACATATTTCTCCTCAAGAAGGAACTGTTCTCCTTGAAACACTTCACCAACTGGTGGCCTGGAATTTCTCTTTAATTCATATGTTTGTTCTTCAATTTTCTTTTTAAAAATCATTCTACTTGATGGACAAAAAACTCTACAGGTAACATGAGATGAGGTGTTTCTTTTCTGTAATCTATTATCATAACATCAGCTCATCTCTTTTCCTATCATACTTACTGCAAATATAATTCAGAAGTGATTTATTCTTATCCTTCATATCTTTTTCTCAAGACTATTATAGATTTTAATTGACCTGATGTTATTCTTATGGTTTCACTCTTTTCTATTTGCTTTCTCAGTTATATTTTCTATGTATAATCTTGAGGATATGAGTCTTCTTTATATATAACAATAATGTTTCTTTAAAAACTATTAACACATACAACTTCCTAAGTGAGGTAATTTAAGCAATATTTTGGAAAATTTCTTTTTTCTTCCAAAATTCATTTATAATTAATATAGGCAACTAAAATTGCTTTAAAACAGATTAAGCTTTTCTTCAGTAATTTTAGGATAGTCATGCAGATGCATATAAGTTTTAGAGTGCCAACATTTTGAGGTTAGACACCCATCAAATATTAATGACTGATAGTCCTTTATCGAATCAAGTTTCACAATGAAAAAAAAAAAGAGGGGAGAGTACCACACTGTCTAAAATAGTAGAACACCCAGAAATTGTGTCCTTCATACCCGTAAACATCTTTTTTTTTGACACAATATTCTTTTTTGGAAGCCAGCCACATCACCAACCCTAGGGCCCCACAGTTCCCTCTGTGCAGCCTCAGTAGTCACTCTGGCCCCAGTCATGTTCCCATACTGGGTCTCCCAGCATTAGTCTTCCCCTACACCCTTCTTTTTTCTTTGTTCATTTATTTGTTTGTTTTAGTCTACCTTTTCATTTATATTAAGGTCCTTGAATTTCTATCCTTACATTCAGGAACAATTTCAAATACCATCTAGCTAATAATCCACTTCAGACTTTTCTTCTTTGGAAAACAGAGGGGTTACAAAGGAAAAATGAGAATGATCATGTTTTGATTTGACCTGGCTTCAGGATATCCCCCTGCTGCCTTCATACATCATAAGTGTCTTGAAGTATAAGTGTTGGGCTCTTCTACCATTATAACTTCTCAGTTAAGAAAAAGACCCATATTTACTTCTAGGAAATAGATTTCTGAGAGGTTTCAATAGGAGTATTCATAGCAAGAAACTTGAATGTGTACCACAAGAAGACTAAGAGCATGAACACAGATCACTTTTGCTTGGAGTTCCTTAGATGAAGTGATGGATGCTGTGAAAAAGAGTCCTCCACAGATACTTGTTCAGCCCAGGTCCCAAGCCCCAGGCAATGCAAGGTGCCTGGAAATTAGAGGTTTGGAAGTGGGTTCCAATGACTCAGTTTCAACAAGGTTACTGTACAATTTAATAATGCCCAAGTATTCCAGCCATTTGCTGTACTATCATTCATTGCTAACCAGATAGCCTGTTCAAGGATCTACCTGTTCCTCCAAAGCTCTACTGATTTTTCCTTTCTCTTCACTTTCTTTCCATTACTTGTTTTATCCTTCAATCCCTGGGAATTCCCATAAGCCTAACCACCGAGCCTCACCATTTCCCAATTCCAATCTCTCAAATATTACTTTCCACTCCCTATGGGCCATTATGAAAATATATTCTCAGCATTTTCCAAGTGCCTCAATAAATTTAGTGAAGTTGTTTTAAGAAAACACAAATTCTTTTTTCTGAAAGAGTCAAAGATGACCTTACTTTATGTAAAATGGGACTCCAAAAACTATTAGAAACAGACTGTATAACACTTTCTGTGAGAAGAATGACCTGTTTTCTTTTTAGACAACTGATTCTCAGTCTGTCTACTCATAGAAAACACCTGGGGATCCTTAAAAACACTGATGCCTGAGTCTCATTCCCAGATTGATTTAATTGATCTGGAATGCCACTAAGATTTTAGAGTTTTTAAAGGCTCCAATGTGCAGCCAAGATGCATCCCTTTGATCTAGTCCCTTTTTACCTAACTCTCTTGAATCATAGAGGATAAAAAAACCTCTCATAACATATGTAGCCTGTATTTTAAGACAAATTCTACCCTAGGATATAACTGCTATTGCTTTGATTTGATAATTCCATTTTTAAAATTTTTTATTACTATTTTTAAAAATTTATTTTAATTTTTATTATGATGACATTGGTTAATGACATCCAGTAAGTTTCAGGTATACAATTCAATAGTAAGGCACATCCTACATTGCATTGTATGTTCACCTCCCATATTTAGATTTCTTTCTGTCACCATATTTGACCCCTTTTACCCCATCTAAACTTTCCCCCTTTCCCATTCCCTCTGGTAACCACTAGTCTGTTGTCCATGTTCATGAGTCTCTGCTTGTTTGTCCTGTTCATTTGTTGATTTTAGGTTTAAACCCCACATATAAGTGGTGTAATGTGGTTTTCACCAATTTGTTTGGCTTTTTTCACTTAGCATGACTATCTCAAAGTCTATCCATGTTGTCGCAAATGGCAGTATTTCATCTCTTCTTATGGCTGAGG
>NW_006441076.1:19583-20732 GCF_000325575.1 Pteropus alecto
TGGTTTCAAATTTTGGGGTAGATACCCAGAAGAGGGATTGCTGGGACATATGGTAATTCTATTCGTAATTTTTTGAGGACCCTGCATACTGTTTTCCATAGTGGCTGTACCAATTTGCATTCCCACTAGCAGTGTCTGAGGGTTTCTTTTCCCCCACAACCTCTCCAACTCTTATTATTACTTGTCCTGTTGATGATAGCCATTCTACCAGGTGTGAAGTGGTATCTCATTATGGCTTTGATTTGTATTTCCCTAATAGCTAGTGAAGTTGAGCATCTTTTTCTATGTCTGTTGACCATTTGTATGTCTTCTTGGGAGAAGTGTCTGTTCAAGTCCTCTGTCCATTTTTTAATTGGATAGTTTGTCTTTTTGTTGTTATTGAGTTGTATGAGTTCTTTGTATATTTTAGGTATTAGGCCCTTATAGGAGGTGCTGCTTGCAAATATATTTTTCCATTTGAATGGTTGTTCCTTTACCTGGTTGATGGATTCTTTTGCTGAGCAGAAACTTTTTAGTTTGATATAGTACCATTCATTTATTTTAGCTTTTACTTTCCTTGTCGTTGAGGTCAAATTCAAAAAATCCTCTTTAAGTCCAAGGTCCATGAGTTTAGTTCCTATGTTCCAAAAAGCAATTTTTTAATGCCTCTTTGATATTTTACAACAGATGTTCAGAGAAATGCTCGAGGGCATCAGATTTGTCTTATAAAAAATGAGATTCGCATAGATACATACATGCTTCAGAACTCCTCTCCTCCCCCGCTATGGAAGAGAAGTCAAAAAATGGACATGTCTATTACTTTGTGGTGATGATTTCATGGATGTTCAGTAAGTCCTCTCTTAATGCCATTGATAGGTTCTTGGAAACTGCAACTTTAAGCAAAACACATAGTAAACCAATTTTACCATAGGCTAATTGACATAAACAAGAATTAAGTTTCTACAGCATATTCCTGGTCACAAAACATCATCAAATTTATAAGTAAAGACCCAAAACACTTCTAATAATAAATATTGAAATAAATGTGAGCTATACATACATTTAAGAAAGATGAATAAAAATAAGTAAGATCATTGTTTTCCAATCCGCTTATTCCAGTTCACGGCTGCAGGTGGCTAGAGTATACTCCAGCAGCTCAGGAGGGAACCC
>NW_006441076.1:20757-36019 GCF_000325575.1 Pteropus alecto
CCATCACCCACCCACACTCACTCAGACCAGAACAATGTAGACATGCCAATCACCTCATGTGTACATCTTTGTGAGGTGGGAGGAAACTGGAGTGCCAGGAGAAAACCCACACAGACATGGGGAGAACATGCAAACTCCACAAAGACAGTGGCTCCGCAGAGAATTGATTTTTTTCACATCAGCGTTATAGTAAAACAACATTGTCCCTATCTTCAAACTCATCAAATTGTATACATTAAATATCTGCGGTTCTATATTTCAGTTATACCCAATAAAGCTGTTTTTTTTCCCAAAAATTTATCTCAGCTCAGCCACTTAGATAGTCCTCCAAAAAGATTTACTTTATGCCTACATAGCAGAAAAAAATTGCTGTAAGATGAACCTTTTGTATACAGAATTATAATGCAACTGCTAGCTATTTATGAAATCCTATTTAAAGAATCCAATTTTCAAATGTTCAAAGAAACTAAGTGGGAAATGATTTTTAGCACTCCAATGTCGACCTCTCTAGGACACTCGTGATTCTAAGCTTCATGTTTGTACTTTTGACAGTCTCCCAGGAATTTTCAGTGAGAGAATTCCTTACTTTTTTCCTTGCAATCATAGATCTTAAAATGATGTCTTAGACTCAGATATAATTTTTCTGATGTCTGGTCCCCAGTTCGGCAACATCAGTGTCTCCTAAAAATTTTTTAGAATTTCTAATTCTCAGCACCACCTCAGAGCTATTGAATTAGAAACTCTGGATGTGGGACCCAGCAATCTGTGTTTGAATAAACCCATGATTGGACAATATACTAAAGTTTGAGAATCACTGTTATAGAAGATATAGACATTTCTGTTTACACTCTGGCCCCAGAGAAATTTCCAACTTGATTTGACCCTAAAGAAAACTTTGAAAATTAGTTTATCTATTGTTATCCCTAAACCAAGATCCTGACAGATTTGTAAAAAACAAAAACAAAAACAAAACAAACAAACAAAACCTAAAGAAGCTAGGACCACAATACCACTGTATGATATTTTTAATATTCTTTAACTTCCTTTATTTTTTTTTTGGTTTTTGTTAACTTTATAAGTAAATAGCCAAAACTATACCCATGTTTTTGTTTTATCTCAATATATAAGTGTAGATCTTAATATAAATATCTGCATGGAATTCTTTTTAAAAATCTACAAAATCAAGAAGGAAGACAGATTCTTGACAGCCTGTTCTCTTCTGAGAGTTCATCTTTGTTCTTTTTCTGTCAACAAGAATCTTCATTTCATATTCCAAATTCATTACCCTTCCTTGTCCCTAAGAAAAATCTCAAGGGAAGCTTAATGTTTAAATCTGGTGAGTAATATCCCTCCTTCATGATGTTCGTATATGTTTTCCTGTTCTATTTCATGCAATTCACATCACCTCATTTCTCTTTTTGATTTTCCTTACTATTAACCTATTTTTGTATATGACAGGAAGTCTCTCTCATCTTCCCAAGGATTCCTTCTTATGTGTGACCCACTGCATACATGCACAGAATTATTAAACATCCTTATTTTAGTCAAAGTTCCTTAGAGAAGAGCTTGCAACAAACTTAAATTCTAATGTTTCATTGAGAATGGGTGGGAAGTGTGTGAAATCCCAGAGAAGGAAGTGATGTGACGAGGAGGAACTGAGGCAAAAAAAAATTTAAAACAAAAAAAAAAAGAGAAAAGTAACAGATTCCTTTATCAAGCTGGCCACAGCTTCATAAGAAAATGTAGCTGTTAGCTTGATCTCATGGACCATCTCCTGAGAGGCTATATGAAGCCACCGTACCTCAGAAGAATATCAGACAAAAAAAAATGAGTGGAAATTACCTAACAAAATCTTCTTATTTACTGTATCGCACTGGTTCAAGCTTACAACACAGAATAGTAATTCCTCAAGCCTTCAAGTTATATTACTGAGCTCCTCCAGGCAACCACTAGGAAAATCAGATTCCCCCAGCCAAATTGCAGGACATCATGTAAACCAAAAAGGGCTGAGAGGAGCAATAGCTTCTCTGGTTCATAGCCTTAGAATGTCTGAACTATGGTGGTGTTTGCTCTGAGAACATGTGGAAGCCTAGTATCACCCTGAGAGGCTGAGACAGCTGGCAATGTGAGGAGATGTGTCCATTAAAGTGATGGATGAGACCCTCCACTAAGCAGGTGGGAAAACCTTTAAGTGGTAGTTGTGGGGTCACATTGGTCTGAGAGAATCTGGGGAAGTACAAAAACCAGGTTAACCAATTGTACTCCTCCAATCTACTTGTACTGAGCAAAAGTGAAAGCCAACCCTTGCCAGCTGTAATCTTCTAAAAATAGAAATACTTTTATGACTGCTGCTGTACCTGGTCTTGAGGCTGTAATAAATATTCGTCATCTTCTTTCATCAGAACTCCAGATTTCCATCATCTTAAACTCATCTGGGTTACTTACCTGCTAGGGTGAACCAGAACCTCATTTCCAAGGGGTCTGTACCTTTATTAGCCTCTCCCCTATAGAGTTGGTGTTGCTAAAATAACCCATTTGAACTAATCTTTTTGGATGGAAGCATCAGTGAAACCTCTGGGTGTGAAATACACTTTCCTTTGCCCTTATTGTGCAGTAGCATCTTTGCTCTTCATAGTAATCAAGGAATATTCTATCACCCAGTCCAGTAACTCTTTGCTTGCTTTCCCACTGATATAAGGAGTCCCAAATTGACAACAGTGCCTTTTAATTCTATGGAATTCTTCATGTCCCTATTAGTTTATTCCCCCACTGGGAACTCTGACCTCTAATCTGGCAGAGCTAAAGATCCCACTAGTGGGTCCATGACAGTGATGGTGAAGTGGGCCAATCCTACATTCTGTGCATTCTAGCCGTTAATGACAAAGCACCATATATTGTTTGTTGCTTTAGTAAAAATACTACATTTGAAGATATTGCTGCTATCCGTATATCTGATGACTCATATCAATTTTGAGTGGGGTCCATTTTGAGTGAGAGCTTTCCAGCAAGTCTAGTGTGAGGTACAAGGCTGCATTAACGTGAGTCATATGACTTAGATCTGACGATACTACAGAGATCATGTGAATAATGATACTGTGTGAAGTCTGGCAAGCAACTGAACTGCAAAGCAGATCCTTAGAGTTTTGAAAGTAAGCTATGTTCTACACAACAAAGAACTATTTGTCTAGAAAAAGATCCCCACATCAGATCCTGGTGTGCTACTGGACCTTTGTAAAGACTGAGAACCTGGACACCTAGTAGCTAAGAGACTAAGCTGCTTATAAACTGGGTGTTATCAAATCTATTGAGTTGTAAATTGAAGCTGAATAAGAAAAAGAAAAAGGGGGAGATTTATAAGCTGAGTTTAGAATAAATCATCTGAGACATTTATAGACTAGAAGTTTATGTCCCTCCAAAATCCATATGTTGAATCTCTAACCCACAATGTAATAGTATTTGGAGATGGAGCCTTTGGGAGGTAATCAAGATTGGTGATGGAGCCCTCATGACCTGATTAGTTTTCTTATAAGAAGAGACAGCAGCTTGCTCCCTCTCTCAGTATGTGCACAAAGAATAGTCATGTGAGCACACAATAACATGGTGGCTGCCTACAAGCCAATATAGGTCTCAAATTAAAGACTACTTTGCAGGCACCCTGACCTTGGACTTTCCAGACTCTAGAACTGTGAGCAATAAATGTTGTTTAAGCCACTTAGTCTATGGTATCTTGTAATGGAAGTCTGAGTTGAGTAATATTATTACCAAAACAAAAGACAGAAACTTAAAGGCACAAAAACACAGAATATTAGGGATAGCGGGATCTCTGTGAATTTATCAGTTTTTATAGGTAACTTGCAGTGTTCCTCAAAGTCTACAGAAAATGAGAGAGAGAGAATTTTTCATGTCTCAAAGCCAGCTAAGAATTGAATGGGACTAACCCAAGGTCATCTTTTAGTATTCTTTCCATTCGTATTTAAAGATAGCCAATGTAAATCAGAATCTGGAAAGCTCCATTTCACAAAATCAGCTACTGGGCTAAGGCAGTATTCATAATTCAATTTAACAGACCATCCAATACCTCAAGACTGGTATCAAGGAAAGTTCTAATGATAAAACATACAACTTATGTAAAAATTAATGTCCTTTAACTTATACAACATCTTTGTAGAAAAATTCATAGCTCCTTTTTGTATCTAATATGAATAGAAAGTAAAACAAATAAGTAAGAAAGAAAAAGGAAGCTGATTTAGTTAGATATTGATTTAAAAAACAATTATATAGATCTTACTCTATCAGTGCTTTATAAATATTACCCATTTAAATTCATAACTTATAAAATAAATTTATTATCCTCTTTTTACAGATAAGAAAACTTTGTGACCTTGAACAATTTATTTAATTTTTTGTGTCTAATTCTTCTTATCTGATTTCGATAACTGCATTATAGTTATAAGTACAATGTCCTTATTCTTATGAAAATTCCGGTAGGAAGTGAACAATGGGAGATTTTATTTCCATAAGTCATTTGAATGTCACAATTCAAAAGTTTCAGAATTACCATAAATCAGTAAAAAACAAACTTTAGATTTTCATAAATTCGCAAATAACAAAGGAGACTAGTACTTCCATCATGACAGAATTCACTGTTCCCCCTTCATAAAACAATGCTGGAATAAAATTCATGTTTTTAACAACTGAAAGAATCCTCAAACTGCAGAGAAAACAAGCTTATAGTTATTGAAAATGGCTCATATTTTCAGCAATAATGAAATATTTTTATCTGAATCAAATGTGTTAATATCACCACTGAGATTAATTTCTTGGGAAAAAGCTAGAACCTATTTCCTCCAAAGTTCTAACTCTGATGGAAGATCAGTTTCCAGAGACAATAACATATTGTTGAGAAAGTTTCTTATCTGAGGGACTCAGTAGGGGAGAAAACCACCCTTCTGGCTGTTGACAGATTGCATTAAGCAGTGGACCATGATACAGAATAATAACCTTCTACTGTGCATTAAGCCTGCCACTCAGGAATTGCCATGTACTGGAAATTCCCAGCAAGCCCACGAGATGACAGTGGGATACTTAATGAAGAGCAAATTTCCTAAATGGATGTGTGTCTGTCATAGTGTAGAAATGCTAATATACTTTGTACAAGATTGTATCTGGCCTTCATCTCCATTCTATGTGCTCTTTGTCACAGGGAAACACAATTTACATGCTGAATGGCCCTGAAGAAGAAGAGAGGCTTTCAAGATTTCTGTCATGGCAGTCTAGATTGTTTTGGGTGGGAAATGGAAGTTGTGTTCTCAACTGACTTGGGCCCCTTGACTGATGCTGTTCGTGTCCTATTCCTCTACCCTTGGCACTCACCTCTATATGCTAAAGGCTGCTTATTGCAAACATTTGCTACTCTCCGTCTGAGGGTTTTGTTTGGAATTAACTCTATCTCTGAAGCTGGCAGACCCAAAAGAGTTAGTACTCCCAGAAGGAGCTCTCAACCAAAGATGGGCAAGCCAGAGGTCCCTAATAGGACTGAGTTCCAATTGTTCACAGTAGTTACTATCTTATTAACAAACCATTAATGGCTTCCTCCCTTCCTCGTCTCACTTCACTATCCCTGAAAGAGTTTCCAAGGAATAACTTCCGAATAAGATGCTTGTCTCAGGTTCTGCCTTTTATGGGACCCCACGAACATAGAACTCCATTGAGGAATTTTTAAAGCTCCTAAGATGAGAAATAACATATCCCTAGGCTATCAAGCCAGAGCAAATCATATATATGTTATTACAGATGAAATTATTTTTTCATAAACATGAGATGGTCTTTAAGAATGAAAGATCTCACAAAATAGCTATGTAGCTTAAAAGATATTTGACAGGAAGAAGTTCTGCCTGCTTTGGCCTGCTGGCAGTATGGAGCTCACATCTTATTAGATGCAATATATACTTATAGAGTTGAATCTGGATATTTTAAGTATGACTTGGAGGAGCAAGTTTTTTTAATTTTCCCGGACTTTGCTACTGTATTTCCTAAGTCATTTTTTCAGTTTATTCATCAATATAGACTCAGATAAAAGCAAGATCTTTACCAACAAACAATTCTTAAACCTTGGGATAACCCTTGAATGGCTTGGGAAATTGGGAGTAGCATATTAAGGAAAAAGTATGAGCCAAGAGCAGAGGAAATGATATGAACACTTATGCAATATCCTGTAATTCTCTGATTTGGGGGAATTACGGGATATTGCAAAAGTGTTCAATTCTCTGATTTATATCAGAGAATTAGGGTGGGCAGTATTCCCAATGTTTAGTTTCCTCAGGCTTTGCTGACATACCTCTTCCTCTCCACCCAATGTCATTGCCACTGATGAATCCCATCTTCTAGATTTGTATTGGTGCTTTGAGGAGAAAAATCCCACGGCAGCTTTTCTCATGGTTATGCCTTTATCACCCCAAGAAATATGTCTCTAGCGCTTCTTGGTGGTCAGGCAGTCTCAGGCAAAATTGTAAAACAGAAAAAAATATGTGCTGGAGTCCATGACCTCTCTTCCTTTGACAATTCATGATCCTCTCATTCAAGTAAAGTTTTTCCTTCCTATTTTACCTTTATTTAGACCCACCTACTATCATAAAATATCTTGACCTCAATTATTTATAAATTAGTTGCATTAGCTCTCCTAAGAGTGTTCGAATTCTCCTTCATTATGTAATGGAAAGTTTTGTATCTCATTAACAATATTTTAGACACAAACAGGTAGGTGAGTAATGGCTATAGAAGTAGGGAATCTTCTTCTTAGAAAGGATTAACTCACAATTGCCTCTGTAGCAACTATCCCTAGAATTTCCAACAGCCATTTCTCCATAAAATTTATATTTTCCATGAAACTTAGGTGAAAACATTCCATCTGTAATTTTGATTCAAAGAATTGCTATTATCTGACTACATGACAGACAGTATATATTCACTGAACCACTGGGAATGAAAAGTGTGGCAAAGATAATCATTTCTTTAAAATCTGTCATCTGATTCTTCATAGTCTTATAAAATCATTTTATTTGAAGGTTCAAATATTGCTTTCCTAAACAATAAAAGGCATCATAAGTGTGAAGTCATCCTGGCCTTTTAGGGGAAAGGACTAAATGGGGTCAGGAGGTATTCAAGAAAAGCATACAAGAAAACCCAGTAACACATGCCTACCTCGCACCATTTCATTGAAATCATAGAGCTGCATTGACCCCACTTCTACCCTACGAGGCTTGATGTTAACTTAATCTCGACTCAATTTAAGATAAAAATTTAGAGGATGAGGTAGAAGGTAGCAATAGGAAATGTTTGTTCTCTTTCTTGTAATTCTGTAGTATGTGTGGCTGTTACTTAATATTCTTTCTTGCATATTAGGTTATGAGAGCACATTATTCTTTATAAACAATGCTAGTCAAACTCATATTAATCAGTGTACCTAGGTGCTTTATTAATAATTAATGTAAAGATAAGCGCTTAAAAATAAGAAATGTCCAGGATTCATTTCTTTTGAAAAAAAATACTTTTTAAAGAATTTTTTCTATTTCTAGAATTTTGATAGAGATTACACTGAATTTGTAGATCACTTTAGGTAATACGGTCATTTTAACAATATTAATCCCTCCAATCTAAGAACACAGAATATTTTTCCATTTATTTTCATCTTCTTCAATTTTTTTTTATTAATATCATAGTTTTCAAGGTACAGGTCTTTCATCAACTTGGTTAAATTTATTCCTAAGTGGTTTATTGTACTTGATATTATAAATGGGATTGCTTTCTAATTTCTCTTTCAGATAGTTTGTTGTTAGTGTATAGGAATGCAACTGATTTCTGTATGTTGATTTTATATCCTGCAAATTTACTTAATTCTTTTATAAGTTAAATTTTTTTTGGTAGAATCTTTAGGTTTTTTAAATATAAAAAATCATATCAGCTGCAAACAGATGCAATTTTACTTCTTCGTTTTTGATTTGGATGTTTTTTTTTTCTTTTCTTACCTAATTGCTCTGGCTAGGAATGCCAGTACTATGTTGAATAGAAGTAGTGAGAGTGGGCACCCTTATCTAGTTTCTGATCTTAGATGAAAAGCTCATATCTTTTCATTCTTGAATATGATGTTATCTGTGGGTTTGTCACATATGGCCTTTATCTTGTTGAGGTAAATCCTGCTATATCTAATTTGTTGAGAGTTTTAATCACGAAAGGATGTTGTATTTTGTCAAATCCTTTTTCTGTATCTACTGTGATGATATGATTTTTATGCTGCTTTCTGTTAATTAGGTATATCACATTTGTGATATACCTATCACAACTATCCTTGTATCTAAAGGATAAATCCCACTTGATCATGGTGTATAATTGTTTTAACATGCTGTTGAATTAGGTTTGCTAGTATATTTTGTTGAGATTTTTTGCATCTATGCTCATGAGGAATACTGGCCTGTAATTTTCTTGTATTGTCCTTGCCTGGTTTTGGTAACAGGGTATTGCTGGCCTTGTAAAATGAGGTTAGAAGTATTTCCTCCTCTTCAAATTTTTGGAAGAGTTTGATTAGTATTGATGTTAATTCTTCTTTAAATGTTTGGTAGAATTCACCAATGAAGTCATTTGGTCCTGGACTTTTCTTTGTTGGAAGACTTTTGATTACTAATTTAATCTCATTAGTTATAGGACTATACAAATTTTCTTCTATTTCTTCATAATTTAGTCTTGGTAGGTTATATGTTTCTAAAAATTTATCCATTTCTTCTAGGTTATGCAACTTGTTAGTGTATAATTGTTTTTAGTAGTTTCTTATGATCCTTTGTACTTATATAGTATCAGTTATAATGTCTCCTCTTTTATTTCTGATTGTATTTGAGCTTTCTCTTTTTTTCTTAGCTTATCATACTAAAGGTTCATCAATTTTGTTTCTTTTCAAAAAATATACATTTAGTTGTACGATCTTTTCTACTGCTTTTCTAGTTTCTATTTTATTGTCTGCTCTGATCTTTTTTCCTTCTTTGTACTAACTTTGGGATTTTTTTCTACTTTTTTGAGGTGTAGATTTAAGCTGTTATTTGAAAGCTATATTTTTTTTCTTGATGTAGGTATTTTTCATTATAAATTTCTCTCTAGAACACTTTTGCAATATCCCATAAATTTTGGTATATTGTATTTTCATTTTCGTTTGTCTCAAAATATTTTTTTATTTCCTTTTTGATTTCTTCTTTGACTTATTGGTTGTTCAGGAGTATGTTATTTAATTTCCACATATTTGTAAATTTTCCAGTTATCATCCTGCTATTGACGTCTACGTTCATATTATTGTGTTCAGAAAAGATTACTGGTATGCTTTCTATCTTCTTAAATTTGTTAGGACTTGTTTTGTGACCTAATATATGATGTATCCTGGAGAATATTCCACATGTGTTTGAAAAGAATGGGTATGCTGCTGCTGTTGGATGGAATGTTCTAAATATTTATTCTGTAATATTTGGACCCTGGAGATTGGTTATACTACCCTGTACAACATACCCTCATTTTTAAAGAGAATCTACTTTGAGTTAATGACCATTTCTCCTTAATGCAATCAAAAATGTTTTCTGATCCTTGTGAGATAATGTAGGCAGAACCATGAATTTGTGTTTGCTGCCCCGAAAGGAAAAAAGCAATCCTAATATTTATATTTCATGTAATTTGGGGCTAGTAATATAATATTTATTCTGAAAATAGCTCACTGCTCTCTAAAAATATTATCCATTATGGAAAAGTCTGACTCTTGCCATTCCCATTGGACAACATTTCAACTTGTATTTTCCAAAGTTTGAGAATCAAGTTTGTTTTAAAAAGAAATTATCTATAAAAAGAAGGTTAAATAATATAGTAAATAGATTTACTCTTGCTTTTCATTAAGCCCAGTATACATCTGCATCCCTTCTAATTGTAGAGATAACTTTAACAAGTGCCCCAGACCTGGGCAGGCTTTCCAAACTGCATGTGCATAGAAAGCCTCTGGGTATCTTGTTAACATGCATATTCTGATTCAGTAGTTCCTTGACAGGGCCCAAGATTCTGCAATTCTAACAAGTTCCCAGGTGATTCTGGACCTTGTATGATACTTTGAGAAGCAAGCAGCTAGACATACTGAAGGGACAAATTTATTCTGCCCAAAGCCCTGGTAGGAACAAGCTATCTTAACCTTTATCACTTTAGATTTCGTGTTTTAGTTTGGCATCAGCAAAAGTGACCAACTTTGGGATAAAATTATGGAATTCAATTATAGTTTTAGGTTCTCTGAGACAGAACCAAATACAAGCATATTTTGTAAATTTTGCACAAAATTTGGGCTGTCTCTTCCTACAGCCTAAATCGCCACATTTAGCTTTTAGCATTTAGCTTGCTTTGAATTGCTCCAAACCAATGCACTCTCTGTCTCCTCCCTTTCTTGCTCCCAGATCCTCAAAGAACTCAAATATCTGTATCCAGCATGGCAGCCATACATTCGTTTGAAAATCCTATAGTGCACACTCACAAGGAGAAGCTAAGTGCAAAATGTATTGCGGCCACTTATCTGCCTTCCTCTCATCTCTGTTTAATCTCTTTGGACACTTGCACAGGGGAGCCCAGCCTTTTTTGATCACTGTAATCCTCAAAGATATTCTACTGGAGAAGTTGGCAATTGCCTCTACAAATAGTCCTTCACTCTGACCGGGGTCCTTATATTGCTTACTGCCATTTGCTATACTCTGGAATGGTGAGTATGACAATATTTTAATTAGTTGTAGCAAACAAAACAAAACAAAAACAAAAATGATGGAGCAGTTTCTACCAGCAGGAAAGTTGCTAAAAATTTTTCCCCACTACCACAAGAAGACAAGCCATTTCATAAAAACTAAATTGTTTGGCCTTATAAAGCTTTCTCATTAGAAACCAAGTTGGTAGCTAACAGATTCTGTTCCTCTAACTTACTGTGTCTCCTTAAGGGACTAGTAGCACATGTGGTTTTAGGAAGAGATGAAGAGGAAGAAGAGAAGGCTATTGTTTACAAAGGCTTATACTAGAAAGTCCCTAATTAATTAAGCATGGATATTTTACAGGTTTCTGTGTACTCTGCAAGGGATGCCATGAGGAATGGTACTTTGAGGTGACATAATCTGTAGGATATACACAGCCCACAGCAATAGATCGATATTAGGAAATGGCATTCTTAATAAAGTTAAAGGAAAATGGCAGAGCTTTTCATTTCCTGGGCATTATTAGTGTGAGCCTGACAATTACTGACAGCTAGTCAGAACATTGTTTGTATTTTTTTGCTCTCTGGGCATTTCCTAATTATGAGTAATTATTCCATTAATGATGCACTTGAAACAAGTAAATTATCTAGCAGAATATCATAATCAGTTGCATCAAAAAGCCTTCCAGGAAGCCTCCCTGTGGCTTTGTGTTAGCCTCCCCATTTGCAGCTCTCCCCAGGTATTTTCAAGAAGTCAGGAGCCAATGGCTGTCTCCCAGCATTGAAAGACATCCATCAGCGAACATCTTCACAGATGAAGCCACAGCCTTTGAAACAATTGATTTTTATTCACTTATTTAGGTGAATAAATTGCCAGACTTATCTTGTGAGTAACCACCAAGGGATGCTATAGATTGACAGTGATTATTTGCAAAGGCTTGGTCCTTCCTTGACAGCTACTAAGGGTTCCTGAGATTTCCTGTTTCATCCCAGCTACCAGCTGGATCTCCCTATTGTATTTAGATGTCCTGATCCTGGAAGCAAGCCTCCAACAGTCATAAAATTATCCTCAGTCCACTGAAAAAATTGAAAATTGCTATTAAATTTACTGATAAGAGCCTCTCAACTTCAAATTTTGGTGAAGAATTACTTTCCTCCTTTCCTCTTTTCCTCCTTCCCTCCCACTTACCTTCCTCCCTTCCTAAATTTGTGTTGAGATATAAATTGTTTGATCTATAACACATCTCGCTCCCAGCCATTGCTGTGCAGTGCTGAAAAGATTAGCTTTCTGGAGATGTCACCAGAGTAGTAGATCTCAGAAAATAGCGGTTCAACTTTCTTTTTAATATTGCATTTCTTCTTTTCAGTATTTCTCTTATTAGCCCTTACTACTGAGTATTTTAATACTTCTTTTATAAGGAAGAAAAGACAAAATGAATTGGATTAAAAACCAAAGTCAGAATCACCATCAATAGCAAGTGACATAAAGACAGTTTGTATTGACAATGAAGAAGAGGGATGAAGGTAAAACATTCTGTAATAAATCGTTCTATTAAACATATTTACTGGTACCTTGCTGGGGAGCAGGTACCTTGCCAGGACCTAGTGTGAGTGTGTGTGTGTGTGTGTGTGTGTGTGTGTGTGTGTGTGTGTGTGTGTGTTGGGGTGGTGAGAAGGAAATGGAAAGGTATAAATGCGAATAAAAGATTTTTTTTTGGTCAGGAAATCCACACTTTGATCAAATGGAAGCTGAAATGTGACACAAAATTGAGTCAAGTCCCAAGTTCCATGTTTACTAAATCGACTCTTCTTAACAGCTGAATATCCTGGCTGTCCAAATGTAATTTGGCTGTATGGAAGT
Organism: Pteropus alecto; assembly: GCF_000325575.1. Lineage (NCBI taxonomy): Eukaryota > Metazoa > Chordata > Mammalia > Chiroptera > Pteropodidae > Pteropus > Pteropus alecto. The sequence goes on from NW_006441076.1 coordinate 33,360, forward strand.
GATTGATGAGTATCTAATGATGCATCATAAAACACTTATTACACTTTTAAAATTAATAGAGAAGCTGGAATGCAAATTTAATGTGCAATCAGATGTGGGAGCCAGGTATATGCAGGCATAGATCTCCATTCAAGAAAGAACTTGCTGTTCAGCTGTAAGGGGTGCAATGTTGTCTGACAGCCTCCAGATGCACGGTTTTCAGGATCCCGTTCACTTGTTATGGGCTGAATGTTTATGTCTTCTTAAAAGTCACGTAATTCGTATGTTGAAATCCTAGTCCTCGATGTAGTATTAGAAGGTGAGACCTTTAAGAGGTTATTAGGTCATGAGGGAGGAGCCCTCATGAATGAGAGTAGTGCCCTTATAAAAGGAGATATGAGAGATCACTTCCTCTCTCTCTGCTCTCCACCACGTGAGGATAAAAGGAAAAAACAGCCATCTTCAAATGAGAAAGCAGGCCCTCACTATACACCGGATATGCCAGCATCTTGATCTTGGATTTCCTAGCCTCTAGAACTGTGAGAAATAGTGTTTAAGCCACTTAGTCTATAGTATATTTGTTAAGCTTTCCAAGTTGACTGTGACATCTTTCTAGCTGATATCAGGCTCTTCCTGGGCATCCCAGTCAATAGCTGTGCAGTGTGGGATTACTAAGGCCTGGACATTCCTACCCAGTATAAGGATAGTCTAACAAGAAATCTTTGCTCCATAGCTCCCTACTGGGTTGGCTGAAACTTTGTCATATCTAAATCATGGACTAAGGCTCTGCCCAATCTTGCTCCCTTTTGCTTTTTATCTTTCTCAGGCATTATTCCACAATAAACTTCTTATTGTGGAATAAGAACTCTTCGTATCTGCTTTCCAAAAGACCCCAATGAACTACTGTATTGGCCTAAACCTGTAACTAATTTAAAGAAAAATAGAAATAATTTTACATCAAGGCCAGAAATTATAAAATGTCTGCAAAATTCTTTACCACTAAATAAATTTTCTTCCCCCAGGAAAAGTTTTGTTTTTTGTGGGGCAAATCACCAAACCAGTGTAAATATCTTTTGAGAGAAGTCTCAAACATGTAACAAGAGAGAAGTTTGGTAGAGACGGCTGCAAGTGCAGGGAGTACATCGTATCTGGATAAATTAAAAATAACAATAGAGTCAACTCAAAGTTTGTATAATTTTAATTTCAGTGTGCGCCTAGTACTTTTTAAAAATGTTATTAATAAAATAAGTTTTCCTTATCAGGGCAGAATGCTTCTCTGTCCCCTAACCCCTAACTTGGCACACCACTGTGAACTGGTTAAATTATAAATGTGAAATAGTGGAAAGTAGTTAAAAGAAAAAACTACGGAATCTCAAATTCTCCTTTTTCTGGTCCCTTATTATAAAATTAGAAAAATTCTTTATTTTTTGCTATTAAATTTTTGTCCTATTTAACACTCTAATGTCACATTTATTATTTTAAAGATATTATAGTTAACTCTGGGTTTATGTGTCAAGGGAACGGGAGTGATAGAGGTTGAGGTCTGTTCCCCTTATCACTCCTCCTTCCTTCAGTGTAGCACTTCATGTGTGTGTGTGTATTTCAGTGGGGTCTGGGTCTGGATATTTCTTCTACCTCACTCTTACACATGTAGCTTCTCCAGGTTTGGGAACAGTGAGGAAAATCAGGGGCATAAAATGCTCATATGTAACTGTTGCCTGTTGGAGCCCCATGTCTCATTCTAATTTAATTTGATTCTGCCTGTGGCTACTGGTATGTAGGTGATATGGGTCATACTCGGGGTGGGCATCAGCCTTACTCTGGATCAATCCAGCACTGAGGACCCCTACAGAGCAGTAATATATTATTTCCCTCTGGCTCCCTGCCAATGCTCCATACTTCCAATCCCTTTCTGGGTTGAGTATCCTAATGCTTGGCCAGCCAGTGGCTTGAGAAACCCCAGAGTTCCTCTTGGAGCTCTAGGAACTGCTAGAGGAATTCTTTTTCCAAGGAATATTGAAAACTGGGCTGGGATGAAGATGCCTCAGTATTTTTTCCAAGCTCTCCTACACCATGATCTCTTGAAGTTTTGCTGGCCTCAACAACTGCAGTTGGATTCCCATCTTCAGAAATTTCTAGATCAGAAAGTGGCATCAATGTTTCTATTCACCATGTCATGACCCTCCAGAAAATTCCTGTCAAGCTACTCCTAAAACCCCTAATGGCTCCCTGTAAACTGTGGCACCAGGATATCAAGATGAGAAAGTAGAAAAAGAAAACCCAGTCTCTCCTTCTGCCAAATTATCCAAAATTTACAAGTGATTCTCTTAGAACAAACCCATCACTATCACTACCTGGTTTAGAAGAAGAGTCTTAGAGAGGGAAGGTAGGAGCTTTTTGAGGGCACCTTGCATGCTCCAAAAGCTGTCATGCATGATTCTCCTTCCTGCTATCTCTAGGCCTTGGCCAATTCTGAGAAAAGAGGTGAACGATGGTGGAAGAGCTGATTTTGTTGCCTTTAAATACCTTTGAGTAGATCATGCTCATAGAAAGGCCCTCTCAAGATTAAGTGGATTTGTAAGGTCTTTTTCTTTCTTTCTTTCTTTCTTTCTTTCTTTCTTTCTTTCTTTCTTTCTTTCTTTCTTTCTTTCTTTCTTTCTTTCTTTCTTTCTTTCTTTCTT
>NW_006441076.1:36195-49024 GCF_000325575.1 Pteropus alecto
TCCTTCCTTCCTTCCTTCCTTCCTTCCTTTCTTCTTTTAACCTAATACTTTTCTTCATAGGCAAGCCTGGACTAATAGGAAAAATCCCACTCAACATCTTATATGCCAGTTTCTTACCTATAAAATGAAGACTTAAACAAAGTAATCCCTAAAAGTTTCTTTTAGTTCTAATAGTGCATGAGTCAGATATTTCCTACCAAAATCAAAATTAGATCACTCCATCCTCACTAAATCTAATTTATTACTCATCACACAATTATTGAATCCTAACAATTGCTCTATATCACCTCACTACATAATTTGCTTATATATGTCTCTTCCTATTATACCATAAGTTCCTCAATGGTAGCAAAACTGTGTTTTATTCTTGTTGTGTCCCTATCACATAATGGACACTCAATAAATCTTGTCTGAAAGAATCTGTTTTTATGCAAATTACTGATAACTGATTGTCAGTTGTGGTTTGTGGGTAAAAAAGAATCACTGAATACACCCATGTTTGTTATTCCCTTCTTATGAGCCTAGCATCATGCTATAATTCTGGGAGATTGAAAGGAAAGAGAAGACATAGTTCTTGACCTCATGAAGAACAAACTAACTGAGAAAGAAAAATGAAACTAAAGAAGACAGAGCTGTATTTTAACACATAAGCTTAAGTTTTCCTAGATATATGAGTGAAAGATCAAAAAGCAAATACACTTCCAGCCACATGCTCTTACTACTACTATAAGATGTGAAATAAGTGGTCTTGCACAGAGAATAAAAGAACCATTCATAGATGAGGACCCCACATCTCAAATAAGTACCACATACCATTAGTTTTTGGTGCATCCTGGTGAGGTAGAATGTTTCAATTAAGCCCACAGTCTCCAGAGCCCACATACAACCTATTAGCCCTGCTATGTTGGGAAAATTAATAATGCTCTCTGTGCTTTCACTTCCTCATATGAAAATGGAATAATAGAATTTTCCTCAGTGATTTGTTGTGAGCATCACATCAGTAAATGTAAGAAAAGAACATGGCTTGGCACTTAACCACACTATCAATGCTTGCCTTCCTTATTACTGAATATATTACACTGTTGAGGTTATGAAAATATTAATGCAAAATTTATGTTAATCTTGAACAACTAAAAATCAGAGTTCTTGGTAGGAGTTACACACACGTGCGCGCGCACACACACACACACATGAAAACACATTTTGTTCATACAATGCTGACTTTAGTGAGCATCTTTGTGTTATTTTAAATTATTTTTTCAGGTAATTCACATACCTTTATTTCATTAGGATTAGTTTCTAGAGATAAACCTTATTTATTTATTTGAAACATATTTCCTTATTTCCTCATTTTCCTTTACTCTCTGTGTTGGAGTTTGCACATTAGACAAAATAGCCACCTTTCCCAGTCTTCACAGATGGGCCTTGTACAGAAAAAGACACTCACCGATCAGCTCAGCCAGAGGTTTTTGGTGCTTCTCCACAATGGACAGATCATCCAGACAGATAATCAATAAGACAACTTTGGACTTGAGTCATATTGTAGACCAAATATCTATACCAACAGACATAAACCAAACACTCCATCCAACAGTGGCAAGATATACATTTTTCTCAAGCACACATGGAACATTCTACAAAATAAATCATATGATAGGTCACAAAACAAGTCTTAGCAAATTTTAAAAGTTTGAAATCATACCAAGTATCTTTTCTGACTACAACGGTTTGAAACTACAAATCAATAACATGAGGAATGCTAGACAATACACAAATATATGGAGATTAAAGAACATGCTCCTGAACAACCAATGGGTCAAAGAAGAAATAAAAAGAATAATAAATACCTGAGACAAGTGAAAACAAATACACCACATACCAAATTTATGGGATGTTGCGAAAGCAGTTCTAGAGGAAAGTTTACAGAGATAAATGCTTACATTAAAAAACAAGAAATATGTGTCAATTATATCTCAATAAAAAAATAAAGATCTCAAATAAACTACTTCACTTTACACCTCAAGGAACTAGAAAAAGAAGGCTAAACTATACCTAAATTTAACAGAAGGAAGGAAATAACAAAGATGAGAGCAGAAATAAACAATATAAAAGAGTAATGAAACTAAGAGCTCTTTTTTTGAAAAGATAAACAAAATTGACAAACTTTTAGCTAGACTAACTCAGAAAAAAAGATAATTTAAATAAAATCAGAAGTTATTGAGGAGACATTACAGTTGATACCACAAAAATGCAAAATATCATGAGACTACTATTGACAAATATATGCCAATAAACTGGACAACCTAGAAGAAATTGACAAATTTCTAGAAGCATACAACTTACTGAGATAGAACCATGATGAAATAGAAAATCTGAATAGACAAATAACAAGGAGACTGAAGCAGTAATCGAAAACTTTCCAACACATAAAAGCCCAGGACCAGATGATTTCACTGGTGAATTCTACCAAACATCTAAAGAAGAATAAATGCCAATCCATCTCAAACTTTTCCAAAAAATTGAGGAGAAGTAAACTTCTAAACTCATTTAACAAAGCCACATTATCCTGATACTAAAGTCAGATAAAGACACCGCAAGAAAACTATAGATCTATACCCTTGAAAAATATAGATGCAAAAATTCTCAAAAAATATTATCAAACATTAAAAAGATCATGCACTATGATCAGGTTTTATCCCTGAGATGCAAAGATGGTTCAACATACACAAGTCAATCAATGTGATACACCTCATTCATAGAATGAAAGGTAAAAATCATATGACCATCTCAATAGATACAAAAAAAAGCATTTGACAAAATACAACATCATTTCATAGTAAACAAGATTCAACAAATTAGGTATAGAGGGAGCATACCTCAGTACAATAATGGACACATATGAGAAACTCACAGCTAAATCATACTCGATGGTGAAAGGCTGAAAGCTTTTCTTCTAAGATCAGGAACAAGACAAGGATGCCCACCTCACCATTGCTATTCACCTTAGTACTGGAAGTTCTAGCTAGAACAATTAGGCAAAAAAATAATAATAATAATAAAGAAAAGAAAGAGAAATAAAAGGCATCCAAATAGGAAAGGAAATAGTAAAATATTATTTGCAGATGATGTAGTCATAAATATAGAAAATTTTAAAAATTCCACTAGAAAGAAAACCATTAGACCTAATCAACAAATTTAGTAAAGTTGTGGATACAAAAGCAACATACAGAGAAGAGTTTCATTTCTATAAACTAACGACAACAAAAAAAGTATCCAAAAAAGACACAAAGAAAGCAATCCTGTTTACAATAGAATCGGAAACAATAAAATATTAGGAATAAATTTAATAATGTGGTGAAAGATCTATACACTAAAGACTATAAGACTTTGAAGAAAATTGAAGAAGACAGAAGTGAATGGATAGATATCCTGTGTTCATGGATTGGAAGAATATTGTTGAAATATTGATACTACCCAAAACCATCTATAGATTCAATATAATCTCTATCAAAATTTCAATGGCATTTTTCACAGAAATAGAAAAAACAATACTAAAATTTGTATGGAGCCACAAATGACCCTGAGTAGCCAAAACAATCCTGAGAAAGAACAAAGCAAGGAGCATCACACTTTCTGATTTTAAATTGTATAACAAAGCTATAGCAATAAAAAATGTATTATACTGGCAGAAAAATAGACACATAGACCCGCAGAATAGAATCAAGAGCCCAGAAATAAACCTCTGCATATATAATCAACTAATATCTGACAAGTGAGCAAAAAATGTTCAATAGGGTAAGGTGAGACTTCAATTAATGTGCTGGGAAAACTGGATAGCCACATGCAGAAGAATGAAATTGGACTCATCTTAAACCACTCACAAAAAATGAACTCAAAATGGATTAAAGACAAAGATAAGACATGAAATTTTAAAACTCTGAGAAGAAAAGACAGGGAAGAAGCTCCTTTACATTGGTCTTGACAGCAATTTCCTGGGTATGACACTAAAAGTACAAGCAACAAAAGCAAAATAAAGAAGTGGTACTACATCAAACTAAAAAGTTTCTGTACAGCAAAAGAAACAATCAACAAAGTGAAAAGGCAACCTATGGAATGTGAGAAAATATTTGTAAGTCATATATTTTATAAGGAGTTAATATCTAAACTACGTAAAGAATTCATACAACTCAATAGCAAAGTAACAAATAACCCAGTTAAAAAATTGGGCAGAGCAACCGAATAGACAGTTTTCCAAAGAAGACATACGAATGGCCAACAGGCATATGAAAAATATGCTCACCATCACTAATCATCAGGGAAATGCAAATCAAAACAAGGATGAGATAATACCTCACACCTGTTAGGTTGGGTATTATCAGAAATGCAAGAGATAATAAGTGTTGGCAAGGGGGTGGATAAAGGGGGACCCTTGTGCACTTTGGGTGGGAATATAAATTTGTACAGCCACTATGAAAAACAATATGGAGGCTCCTTAAAAAATTAAAAATAGAACTACCATATGATCCGGCAATTCCACTTCTGAGTAATCATCTAAAGGAATTGAAATCAGAATTTTGGAGATATATCTGCACTCTCATATTCATTACAGCACTATTCACAATAGCCAAGACATGGAAACAATCTAAGTATCTATCAGTGAAGTAATGGATCAGGAAGATGTGGTACACACACACACACACACACGCACACACACACGCACACACACACACAGGAATATTATTCAGCCATGAAAAAGATGGAAATCCGGCCATTTGCAACAACTTGGTTGAATCTTGAGGATATTATGCTATGTTTAAAAAAAGTCATACAGAGAAAGACAAATACCATATGATCTTACTTATATGTGGAATCTAAAAAAGCCAAAGTCACAGAAACAGAGTAGATTGGTGATTATCAAGAACTGGAGGAGGTGGGAGAAATGGAAAGATGTTGGTCAATAGGAAACATTCTCAGTTATAAGATTCACAAGTTCTGGGGATCTAATGTATAATATAGTGTATTATATACTTGAAAGTCACTAAGCAAGTAGATTTTAAATGATCTCACTACGACAAAAAAATGCTAGTTATATAAAGGATGAGGGTGTTAGCTAATGCTATGGTGGTAATCATTTTGCAATATATAAATGTATCAAATCAACACATTGTACATCTTAAACTTACACAATGTTACATGTCAATTATACCTCAATAAAGCTGAGGAAAAATCAGGTATTATCATGTGTCTCATTCAGAAACATAGGTTGAAGGGGCAGGGACTACCTAGGGTATATTCTTCTCATGGCAGGAATCTGAATTTCCCAGAGAGGCAGGTAGAAATGCACAATGCCTCTTAAGACTTAGGTTTGACACTGGCAAATGGTCAGTTCCACCTATTTTCTATTGGCCAAAGCAAACCACATGGGGAATTCAGCATAAATATGCTGAGAAGGGGCAAGTATGCTATTTCAAAGTGACAGGGGTGGTAGATGACTATTTACTAAAAAATAATATAATTTATGATAGTCATAATATTAATATCTCTTTTATTTCTTCAAAAATAATGCCAATGTATTTGGTAACACCGATATCTAGTCTTTGTGAATCTTTTTGTCAATATTATTTCACGGTACTTTGTTTCTGTGTGTGTATGTGTTATTGTGATATTATATATCACAGAATTTTAACTGAAGTAATTTTTGGAGTTTAAAGTACAAACCTTAGAGAGAATTTTCTTTATTTCTAAGTAATTGATGACAAATTCAGCCACAGAGGTTGTGAGATTCCAGTTCCCATGTTTTTCAAAAGAAGAGGTAGGTTGTCAGGAAAAATATAGCAGACAAATTAACAAAGGATCCAAATAGTCTTCAGAAAAAATATCTACATGGGATCTGATTGCTTTCCATTTTGAGGTCCCACATTCTTTGAAAATCTTTCATAAATAAACTGGGTCAGAGAACAGAAAGAAGGAATTTGTAGTGGTAACTAAGATATAAATCAGACCTTAAACTACCAGAATATATTCAATCATGAAGGTTAACCACAGTAACGACCAACCCCCAAACTTTGTGGCTTAATATAACTCAAACATAACACTGGCTCTTGCAGCAGTACAACATGGGTGTTTGGTGGGTGGTCTTCAGTGAAATGATACAGGGAGCAGACTCCTCCTTCTCATAGCACTGCTACCTCATAGGACCTCAGGCTCTCCTGCTAAGTTTTCTTTTTCTGTCTGCCAGAAGAAAGTGGAAGAGAATGCAAGAAATATTTTGATGGGTTGGACTTGGAAGTGGTATTTATCATTTCCATCCCTGTGACACCATCTGCTTCAAGGGAGGTCAGAAAAGGTGCCTATGAATTAAAGGAAATAGGTTTGGTAAAGAACTATCCCATGATTATGATGCATGCAGTTGTAAGCATAACAGGCTGAACCTGAAACCTTCCTATGACTAAACTCAAACACCATGGGATGACTTTAATATTAATGACTATATACTAATGGTAAAATAAGATATTACAATGTTGAAAAGTCTGACCTATGGTGGTATGTGGTAGCCATAGTTGACTGTGAGAGTGAGAGGAGAGAATTTTATGTCAACTCTCTCCCCCCAAATAACCACAATGACAGGAATCAAAAGAAAACCTGAGAAGTTACAAGTAGACCAGCAAAGGTATTATTGTATCAGTAAACAGGAATGACATAGGACTCAAAACCACTTGTTTTTTAACAGTGACACTGTGAGGTAGGAGTAGCGTGGAGTCAAATCTGGCTCCGTGGGTTCTACTAATGGTGAATCACCTCGGCATGGGCAGTAGAGGTTTGAGAACAGTCTCCCCAGATTTCTGTGCATGGATGTTAGTCATCCATAGCTTCACTGAGCCATCTGGCATCTGCATTCCAGCGGTGGATGCAGAATTCTTCAATTTATAATTGGGTTTCAAGTCCAGACATGAGGTAGTTCTCATAGAATACAACATTCCAGTAAGTGGTCTCTGACCATATAGCAGGAGTGGGATGATGCTGGTGACGAGTCTATGGGAAGAGGGGTGGATAGTCTTGCAGTACTGATAAGAGAACTCACAGAAGTGTTGAATTAATTATTAAAACCACTGTGACCTTATTTGCACACCTAGCATGTGAAGAGGGCTTATTTTTTCCTGTTAGAGTCAAAGTTAGAAAAATTTTATGGCTGCCTGTTATAGGAAGAATGAAATTGATCATCATAAAACATACCCAAATTTTACCACCAGGGTGGTGTAGCCGTGCACTTCCACAGTTTGCATGTCTGTTTGGCATAGCTTTCATTCCCTCATATCTTCTCAGTCCTCTGAAGCAGCACATAGATATCTGCAGGAACTGACTTTCCTTTACTCAGAAACTGACCTTGAATATTGCCATCAGATGGCAAAGTAACTATCCCATTTCCTGTAGAAATAAGCTATCCATTTGCTCCAAAAACATTTGTTGTAGAAGTGGAAAAAAAAAAAAAAGCTTAAAAAATGCCCCAAACCAAGAAGGCTTAAGTTCACAAATAACACGGTTTGTACCCTGAACACTGGAGGCATGGTTTCATGCCAGTCCTTTTTGTTTTGATTATCTCATGAGGCTGCCAGGGCCACGTGATAGGAGAGTAATAAGTTAATGGTCTCCTGGAATAAATCTGGCCAAGGTCACTTTTCATTTGTATATCCTGCTTTTCATTTTTTTCTCAAATTTCATACTTGTGTTTTTTCACTGTGATTACTAGATGTTTTATTTGTTGTGCTTGGGATACCTGAAGGAATAAAGCCTGACTCACAGAGGCTCCTTTTAATGTAGAGAGGGGGCAAGAGAATTAAAAATGTTAATCAAGCCATATTCAGAGACTGCAATATGCTGATCAGCCCTGTGGCCCGGCCAGGAGGACACCTTCAGAATAAAGGAAGATTTCTGCTGGATTACCAACAACCAATTCCCCACACCTGTGAAGGAGAAACAGGAACTAAGAGTCATTCCCTATGACTAAAACCATGAGGAATCTAAGGATTAAAGGCTGGGAACTGCCAGCAGGCCTTTCACTCTACATATTCTTACCTTTTCCCACTACATACTATTCCCTTTTCTCACCACATGTCCACATCAAAGGAAATGGGTTAACAAAATATTTTAAACAATAACTCACAGGAACTAAAGAATGATATATAAACTGAATTCCCTGAACACTCGCCCCCCCTACTCATTCTTTCCACATCTCTCTTGGTCCCTCTCAGTGCCTTTACTCTGTCTCTCACTGTCTCTCACTGTCCCTCTCACTCTCTGCCTCTGAAAAGAGACCACACACTGCCTGTGGAGTGTTACTCATTTCCTAATAAACTTTTCTGTTAACGCTAACTTTGGCATGTGTTGAATTCTTTCTACACTCTCCGTCAAAGGATAGTCTTCTTCTCTCAGTGCAAAGCTCGGTATTCCCATCACTCAGGGAAATTTGCCCTGTCCTGCATCACTTCAACTCTGATGCTCATGTCCCAGGTTGCATACTCTGTAATACAGACCATCTTGTAAATTCTTGACTTTGACCATGAGATTCTCTGTCCCTCTAACATGAAACCACACTGCTCACAAGTCCATAGATACTCAAGAGACTGCACTGATTTATTATAATGAATTGTTCCTTTTCTCTGACCTCTGATGCTTGTTAGCATTAGATGCTATTAATCATGTAGACTCAGGAATTGGGATCTAAGACTTGAGTTTTGTATTGCATTTTGGAAGTATTCCTAAGGCAGAGAGAAGAACTACATCAGTATTAATCAAGCAGGGGAGATTAGATCACAAATTTTCAGGATGTCAATGGGTGTTACATTTAAACAATAAATAGGATTGCTCCCCACAGCCTGAGCTTCAGGTTCTTCTGGGTAGAATGAGCTGCTTTTGAGAATGGAAAAAAGTTTTATCACAAATCCAAACAAATCTCAGGAATGCAAAAAAAAAGGGACTCTGGGACTTTCTCCTATGCAAATAGCTACCAAGATTTACTATGTAAACATTTCTAGTGTATGGTAAAACATGAAGGCAGTGAATATACTTCAGGTTCTGTCTTATCCATATATGCCATGGAAAGGAGGCCCAATAACATATGTGTGCCCCTTTAATCATGCCCTAGAGAAGGCCAAGGGAAAAAGTCCCACAGGAATTCCTAAGAAGAAAGTTAGATCATATCTGGGCATTCAGGGAATGAGCCTCAAGTGAAGACTAAGTGAAAGGAAGTCCTCTGCTGGATTCCTAAGAGGAGCATACAGGAAGTGGGCAAGTTATGTGCACTCAGGGAATGATAGACAAGAAAAGGCATAGTGCAAGGGCATCCACTGCAGGATTCCTAAAATTTCTGGAGGAGAAGGTACCTGCATGTTTGCATTCAGGAATCAGACCTGAGAGAATGACAAGTGAAAGGAATTCTCTGCTGGATTACTAAGAGGAAAGGGAAGGAGAACACAACACATGTGCTCTCAGGGAAAAGGCAACTGCTTTCACTCTATCCTAACTTAAGACACCTAAGAAGTAAGGATGGGAAGTATTATATATACGTGCACTCAGGGGATTAGCCCCAAGAGAAGGTCAAGTGAAAGTGAGTCCTAAGTTTGATTCCTAAGAGGAAAGGGCAGGAAGAGGCCTGAATGTGTGCACTCAGCAAAGAGCCCAGAGAGAAGCTAAATGAAAGAGGTCCTATGCTGGGTTCCTAAGAAGGACATGAAAAGCCTTGCATTTGTGCATTCAGGAATCAGCCCTGAGAGAAGGCAAACTTAAAGAATTTTACACAGAATTTCTAAGTGGACAGGGCAGGAAGGGGACTTCATGTTTGCTCCCTGGAAATAAAAAATCCAAGAAATGCCAATTGCATGGGATCCTAATCTGGATTCCTAAAAAGTAGGGATGGGAAGTTTCCTGTATGTGTGAACTCAGGGAATCAACCCCAAGAGAAGTGAAAGGAGACCTAGACTGGATTCCTAAAAGGTAAGGGTGGGAAGAGGAGAGAACATGAAGGTAGCTGCTCTCAGACACATTTGTTATAAATTGATGAAGAAAATGTGTCTAGATGTCATATAGGGAGATAGTGAATCTTGGCTAAGCTCTTTTGTTTCCTTTATTTTGGTTTTGCATCAGGACAGTGAATTTCAGAGCTACTGCTCCTTTTCTGTATTTATTAATGAGAATTCACATAATTTGAAACAATGGGGCACTTTTTCTTATACGTATTTGATTATTAACCAAAAGTCAAAAACATTCCAGGAGGCGATGTATTGATAATACATATCTAAGGGGTGGAAAATAAGTCACAATGAAGAGATCAACCTCACACTGCAAAGGCAGGTCTATTAAGATACAGTTCTCCATGGGTCTCTCATATTTCTGCACATCTTGTGAACAGAGATTCTAAGTGTCTTTGTTCTAGACTATCTTTTCAAAGATGTTTGTATAATGTACAACCTTGGAAGATAGAAATAGTGTGTCTCTCTTGAACAAAGATCAGGTTCATTTACTGTCCAGTATAATAAACACAGTATTATCTTCCTCCAGATCAAAGAGAAGGCATATATACTGCCCTTTATAAAATGATTGGGGTTCTCTAATCTCAGTATAGCTTCTCTGAAATGCAACCCATTCTTTGTGCAGACATTCACATAGGCCCATTTGTTGCCATTATGGAATGCGGGGCACTGATAAAAATATTCTGAAGCTCATGCTGCTTGCTGTGCTTTAATAATTTCATTTATCTCTGACACAGGAGTCTCATGTTTTCTGACAGTATCTTTGAAGCAGATTAATTTATTAGTTTGCAAGTAGTGTACATTCTGAGACCCTTCACAGTTCTCAACACAGCCTAGGTGGGTACTCAAGTCCCAAGTTCAAATATAAACAGGTTAGTGATCTAGCGTTTTTACTTTAGGGTACTTTGCTGTAGCTTACAAAAATTGATTACTCATTGAGAACTCGAGACCTATACATTATATATAATTCTATTACAGATTTACTTATGACAGCATTAAATTGTTACCCAAACTAAATCATGAAACTGAGAGTAAAGGAGAAGTTATAGGTCACACAAATTTCCTGAGAAAACTAGCATTATTAGAGGTTTATAATATGTTCATACTGAGAACTAGATATAAATAATTCAAGGGGGCAAGTAAAAGGACAATTAACAGAAGGAAATTCAGTGTACATAAATTGTATGTATATTTTAAGTAAACAATTTTATATTTTTCAGAGAGAGAGTGATACTAAATGAGAAGATTGAGAATGAGCGGAGGGAGGAAGGGAAGAGAGAGGAAAGGAGAGGGGAAAGAGATAGAGAAAGAATATGACTAGAAGTTCAAATAATGTGGATAATCGAGTCTACCATTGCAGTAAACATATATCCTAGAAGAAAAGGTGGGAAGCATGCTGTTACATGGGCTGGTCCCAGTTCAGGCATGCCTCTCCATAAAGTGAGAAGCTATTTGTTCTGAGTGTGATTCTAGTGTTTAAGGTATGTTTTTCATATAATATGGCTTCTACAAACCAGCTAGTCACTTCATTTGGTGCTAAATTCAAGAAACATCAACATACTCTCATGCTTAGGGAAATTCATGTGTTGGACTTTTTAGGTAATTCTTTAGCCCCTAAGGAATTCCTTCCTAAGGAATTTTTAAGTGTAATTTTGACTTAATATGATTTTTTGTTCCTAACTATCCAAACATTTCTTTCTCCTTCTAAGATACAGTTCCATGACTGTAACCATCAGAAATAAGTCCGCACGACAGATGCCACCCTAAGCATCTCAGATAGAAAGGAATTTAATATAGGGATTTAGAATATTAAACAACCATTGGAAGTGCTAGATAAATAAGAGTCAGAAATAACACACTTGATTTTCAGGAAATCTGGAAGTATAGGACTCTGAGCAAACCACTAATGATGATCTCGGCTGCCTACAGGACTAAAGCATGCAGCTCACAGGAGCTCACTCTAAGCCTACTGCAAACTCCTTTGCAATTTCCCAAGAGTCCTTTTAAATATTGCTGGATCATAAGAACTCCTACTTCTCTTCTGCCTTCCAAAAAATGTGGGTCCTTCTTATTGGCAAAATTTAACCCAGAACTCTTCTAGCAGTGGACTCTTAAAAATGTAGTTCTGAAGCTTCTCTACTGTGATACAGATGCAAGTATAAATCAGCGTCTGGATCATGTTGCTTTAATACAATCTGGCACACTCTACTCTTTTCACAAGTCATTATCTAAACACACTATATTTAATTTTCAAATGACGAAAATGGCAATGGTGACAAAATCCTGCTTTCACCTAACATGATGTTGCTATCTATCTCTGATATAAGACACCTTCACTCTCTATGCCCAATATAAACCTTAAAGACCCAACATTCCTTTATTCATTATTCTGTGATATTTATTCCCCTTCTGTTTCAGTCACAATTCTTTTTTGATGTTCTGTAATCTTAAAATTAAATTATAAAGTTAACTACTTTGAATGCACATTACAGAAAATAGCATGTGAAAAGAAGATAAAATGCATAGAAGAAAACATAGGAACTAAACTCAAGGACCTTAAACTTTAAGAGGATTTTATGAATTTGACCTCAAAAGCAAGGGAAGTAAAAGCTAAAATAAATGAATGAGACTACATCAAACTAAAAAGCTTCTGCTCAGCAAAAGAATCCATAAACCAGGTAAATAGACAACCATCCAAATGGGAAATATATTTGCAAGCAACACCTCCGATAAGGGCCTAATATCCAAAATATACAAAGAACTCATACAACTCAATAACAATGAAAAAACAAACAAGCCAATCA
>NW_006441076.1:49400-64960 GCF_000325575.1 Pteropus alecto
AGTTTACTCAGCCATGAGAAGAGATGAAATATTGCCATTTGTGACAACATGGATGGACCTCGAGATAATCAGGCTAAGTGAAATACACCAGACAGAAAAAGTTAAAAGTCACATATCACTTACATGTGAGATATAAACCTAAAAGCAACAAATGAGTAGGACAAACAAACAGAGACTCATGGACATGGACTATAGACTAGTGGTTATCAGAGGGTAGGGAGTGGGGGAGGGAGGAGCTAGATGGGGTAAAGGGGGTCAAATATGTGGTGACAGAAAGAAATCTAACTATGGGAGGTGAACACACCGTGTAAAAAAATATATATATATGCCTTAATATAAAATGTACAGCTGAAACTTATTGGATTTTGTTACCCAATGTCACCATAAAATAAATTAATTAATTAATTAAAAGAAAAAGAAGATAGAGGACATAAGTTGGTTAATATATATGAATATATGATAAAGCAAGCAGAAAACAATGCTTAAAATCTAGTGTCTTGAATTCTATAGTTGGTCATAATGTAGGTGTTTATAACTTCTTCTATTACCCAATAGATATTTCCGTTACTGACAGCTGATTGTGGTGGTTTACCTCTCCTAAAAGATGTGAATCCTTAAAGATCTTATTTGCATTGGGTTGCTATATATTCCATCGATTTTTAGGATTTACACAGAAGCCCTCCAAAAATTGCTTGAATTCTATACTCAACACATATCTACCTTGACCCCATCGTGAAGCAGCAATGCTGCTTTCTCTTAATAATCAGGATCAATTAACACAGGAAATAGAGTAACATTTTGCCTGCTAATTAACTAGTATGCTGAATCCTAAATGGCTCATTTGGCAATTTCAGTTTTCACATTACTGGGAGAATTGCTGTGGCTCTGGTGGAACTAATATTTTAAACCAGCAGAGCTCTCAATGATGTGAGGGATTAATTGCAATCAATCTGCCACCTGGTAAGTCATTTCCCTCTTCCTCACAATGGTGCCATGTTGAGTTCTCAGCATTTGTCCTTCTCACTGGCAGATTAGTCACTCAGCAGTGGGAGTACAGAATCAGTAGGAAAACTAAGAAATGGTGACTTACCTAAGGTAAATAGAAAATCAGGGCAAGGCCTATTTCTTATATGTAGGTATTCTCAAACCTATATTACTGCTCATGTCATTTATATAAAGTTTTGTCCCCACTGGATAAAAAAAAATCTGCAAATAAATGTCTGCATTATCTTTCCCATTCATACCTCATTGTCTCCCAAGCAATTCGGAGACAAAATCCACTAAGATTGTACAGCCAGATTACTCTATACTACCTGAGGTGGCTGGATCACATGCTTTCTTCTGGCTTTCTCATAGTAAAAGCCAGAAACTCGTCTCAAAATAGAAAATTTGAAACTTGTCTCAAAATGTTTTTGAGTCTTAATGGGTACAATATTGATATTGCCAAAATAATTTAATAATAGTAAGCAATTCCAAGGAACTTAAACCATTGTCAATTCTATATCTGTAATAAATTATATAATCCTCATTAACACCATCAGGTGGTAGGTACTTTTCAGGAGGTGGGTCCTAAATCACACCTATTTTATAGATGTGGAAACTAAGGCAAGGTGTTTAAGTTACTTGTCAAAGATCACACAGCTACAGTCTGGTGGATTCAAACACAAGCATTTTGGTTTCGAAGCTCATGCTTCTATCCTCTTAGCTATATTTCTCACACTCAGCCCACAATGGCACATTTTTTGCTAAATCCATTTTGAACTTTAATCAGTAATCCATCTTCTAGTTTGCTGTTGAATTTCTCCAGGAAAAAAAAAAAAACAGTACATAGTCTAAAAACTTTAATGTTTAAAAGGTGTTGAGTTAAGCCATATTTTATATCTTTACACTAGTTTAAATCTTAACAGAAAATTTTTGAGTTTAGGCATTGAGAGACTGTTTTGATCATCATTAGAGCTTAAAAAAATTCTCTAATTTTATTTTGGCAATGTTCAAGTTCCTTACCAATTAATCAGATATAGCCTCAAATAATAAATATTCAAAGGCTTTGATTTATGTAAGGATTTTCCTTTGTGCATTTATTTCCTCACTTAAAAAATCATTGTGGCTTTTTATCGTATATTGAAGATTTTGCAACCTTTTAATTATCTCCGAGCTTGGATAGCTAAACAGGTTTGAGAAAATTAAATCGGTGAAGATGGAATAAAAGCATTGCAATATTACTAATCACATGAATGAGCCCTGGTTAATATGTGAGTTGGTACCAAGTGTTGGTTCAACTTGGTATGTTAAATTCGAGGGAAAATTGATAGACAAGAAAACAAACGAATGTTTGCCAAATCTATGAGCTAGATATTGATTTCCTGACTTCTACTGTAGAATCATTTAGGCTTTCAGTTGAATACATGGGTAATTGAGACAGAGAGGAAAGACATGAGAAATACATCTCCACTTTTATTAGGACGTTCCATCCCTATCTACAAATATTTACAAACAATGTAAAGACCATGCCGACAATATTGAGAACATTACTCTAAAATTGCTGATAGCATCCGCACCTGTGGATGGTCTGAGGGATACAGTATTGGCCATGTAGATGGATCCACATTTTAAGAGCAAAATCTAAATGATTCTTTAATAAGGGGTCAAATTGCATTACCCTGAGGTGGTTTTGTGCAACCATAACCACAGATCAAGCCTTACTTTCCTCTGAGGCAAGCAAGGGGTTGTACCTCTTTGATGAACAAAACAGCTACATTAGCTCTTTAAATATCAGTACAGTTAGCATAAGGAACTATAAAGGAACAAAATAGTCACAGTCAGTAAGCCACTTACAAACACTTAATATTCAAAGGAAGAAAGTTAGCATTTAATCATGGAAGTAGTCACACTTAACAATGACATTTAAAAAATTATCATTACTGAAGAAGAAAGAAGTGTGACTGATGTGTGTAAAAGGAAAAATATACCATCTCCACTGTCAAAATGAACCTTCACGAGGACAAATGGCATAAGCTAGAGAGTCAGTATAAGTCTTTCTAAGGACCTAATGTAAAATGTTCACCCAAGATATTTGACCTGGGTTGCTCCTTTGCTCTACATAAAGCAAAACAATTTCCTCTTATTTCACTTGCCAATTTCTTTCTTCATCTTTTCTTTTTGCTCTTCGAGTCTATCTAACTTTAATTTCCCACTTTTCTTGCATCTATTATGGGCTGAATTGTGTCTCCAAAAATGATATATTCAAATCCTAACCACCAGTTCCTGAGAATGTGGCCTTATTAGGAAATAGGATCGTTCCAATTGTATTTCAGGGAAGATGATGTTATACTGGATTAGGCTTTTGAGGTTAAATTCATAAAATCCTCTTAAAGTCCAAGGTCCTTGAGTTTAGTTCCTATGTTTTTTTCTATGCATTTTATTGTTTCAGGCCTTATATTCAGGTCCTTAATCCATTTTGAGTTAATTTTGGTGTATGGTGATAGACAACAGTCTAGTTTCATTCTTTTGCAGTGGGTTTCTAGTTTTCCCAGCACCTTTTATTGAAGAAGCTTTCCTTTCTCTACTGTATTTTTTTGACTTTCTTGTCGAAAATTATTTGCCCATATAAATATAGGTTTATTTCTGGACTCTCAATTCTGTTCCACTGGTCTGTGTGTCTGTTTTGCTGCCAATACCAAGAATTAACTTTTTGATACATGGTGGTAGAAGGGTTGGATACCTGGAAGGGGAAAAATAAATCTTATCATATCACACAAAAATAGTAACTCATAATAGATCACACCTAAACATAAAAGTTAAAACTGTAACATTTTTAGAAAAAAAAGAAGGAAGAAAAAACCTCTGATCTTGAGACATCTTTGTGACCTTAAGATATATATTTTATATAGAATATGAAATGCATAAGCCATAAAATAAAAAATAATAAATTAAGCTGCATTAAATTGAGAATCTATATTCATTAATGAAGAGTGTTAAGAAGACTAATAGGCAAAAATGCACCCCGGGGAAAATATTCCCAAAGCATTTATTTGACAAAGGATTAGTATTCTGCAAATAAATATTATTTATACTATTAATATAAATATATAATAAATATATATGTGTATTTTTCAATTCAATAATGAGAAGACAAAAGACAAATATTGGGGAAAATTTTGAAAAGACGCTTTAATAAAGAACATATAGGAATGGCCAACAAACATACATGAAGATGATCAACATCATTAGTTATCAGGAAAATGCAATTTAAAACCACTGTGTGATATCAGTATACATCTCCCAGAAGACAAAGCATTAGTGTGGTTGTGGAACTATTGGAATTCTCATACTTTACTAGAGTCAATCACTTTGGATAACAATTTAGCAATTTCTTATTACACTAAAAATATACTACCATATGACCCAGCTGTTCCACTTCCCATTCCTAGTTACTTATCCAAGAAAAATAAAAGCATGTGTCCACATAAAATTTTAAATATAAATATTCTTAGCACTCCTATTCTTAATATCCAAAATCTGAAAACAATCCATATGTTAATCAACAGATAAATGGATAAACAGACTATGTTATATTCACATAATGAAAAACTAGTCAGCAATAAAAGGAATGAACTACTGGTACAACGACATGGATGGATTTCAAAAACAGGTTTATTGAAAGAAGCCAGACGTATACACACCAAACAAAAAACCAGACTATCTAAATTTATTTACATATGTCTTTATGAAGGTCAAAATTAATCGATAGTTAAAGAAATCAGAGCATATATTATCTGGGTCAGGAGGTGGGAAGGACTGGCTGCATGGAACATGGGTAAACTTTCTGGGATAATGAAAAACTCCTATATTTTGATTAAAGTGCTGGTCAAAATGGTATATAAACTTTTAAAAACTCTTTAAACTGCACTCATAAAATGAGTGCCTATATTGCATGTGAATTTTACTTTAATAAAGTTTATTTAGTAAAATAAAATAATTGGAGAAGAGAATAACCATTTAGATACAATAATATTTATCTCAATATCACTTTCAAAAGCAAAAAGTGTTTGATAATAGAGATGTGTTCTCTTAGTTTGCCAGGGCTGCTGTAACAAAACGCTGTAATCCTAGTGGCTCAAACGACAGAAATTTATTGTCTCACAGTTCTGGAAGCTAGAGGCTGAGATCAAGGTATCAGCAGGGCCATGCTTCCTCTGAAGGTTCTAGGGAAGGATCTGCACCAGGCTTCTCTCCTAGCTTCTGGTACTTCATTACTACCATCTCCTCATGGTATTTTCCCTGTGTGCATGCCTGTTTGTCTTTCCACATGAGTGACAGGAGTGAAAGGCCCAGCTCTGTAACCATAGAAACCTCCCTTGAAGACCTTCCTTAAGGACCTCCCCAAAACACCTCCTTTTTATAGTTATAAATTACCCCAAATCCTATGGTACAAACACCATAAAAGCTTCTGGCTTAAACCAATCACAAACACATGCACAGAAAGTACTACCCCAATCTGCCCACAATCTCAGCCTCATTATACCATCATTATAACATCATGCCTATGCCTGGAATTTCATGAATTATAACAGACTGAATTCTGGGTAAGCAAATGAGTAGTATGCAAAAGGTTATATAGCAGCCAACTGTCAGTCAAGGAAACTTCACATACGGATCATCTAGGACCTGCCATCGTGGCCCAAATGTAAATAGACTTTCCCACTTCTGCGCTGTTATAGATCTCTTCACTGAAAACCCACACCTCCCTTGGAGTGTACTATTTTAGCTTTTATCTTTTCACCTCCCAAATTCCACAGTGCTACAGCCTTCCTTAGTGTGGCCCGTCTCCTTCTAAAATGTACTTTTAACAAATCTCACTTTTTCTAAATTTTTCTGACCTGTAATTCTTTACTAAGTCAGTGGGGAAGAACTGAAGGCCCCCATCATACCACTGGAGCAACTCGGGATTTCATATCACCCCAGTGGTAGCAATATTATCTCATCTCAAATAAGGTCACTATTTGAGGTACTGGGTTTAAGATTTCAAATTATGAACTTTTTGTAGAGGACACAATTCAACCCATGTGTTTAAAATGATGCTGTACCTATAAATCAGAATAGTATTCAGCTTTTAAAAGTCGTATTCCCAATTATAACTAAAGATATTGTAAAATACTACACTGTGGTGTTAAATTAAATGAATAAAATCAGCTTAATAAATATACACACATATGTATCTATCTCTCTCTATAAAAACATAAATCTATATATGATGTATTTGTATGATTATTTTTATAAGTACAATTCTGTGCATAAGATAGGCACATTAATATTTTGTTATTTTTGTGGTGGTACAGTTAGAAATTTTTTGAATGGTAGCTAACTATACCATAGGGATGAATTTAGCTTTCTGAGTACTCTTCTTCATTCTCCACAACTTCACACAGAATAACAAAAGCTAATTACTTTAGATGACAGTTGGAAGCTCTTCTATCATGCACAGATAGTCTGTATCAATAGGCTTATTGTATTCTTTGAAAGATGTTTTTCCAAATGTCTCTAGATGTTAGGAGCATAATAGAAATATTTGATTTCAGACAGAGCACATCAACTAATGGACAATTGGTTCACTGAGTCTAAAACTTCAGATCCTGTAAACAAGTGATCAAATTCCCTGAAAAAAAAAAACAATTTAAATTAGTTGTCTTTTATTCATATTTCGTTCATAATATTATTTCCACACAGACCAAAGTGTAGCCAAGTTTGACAGGAAAGCAGCAACTGAGACAGAAATCACTGAAAACTAAGACTCTCTGAGAATAACAATAGCAATGATTTAATACTCAATGTACTTTAGACATTCATATTTTGTCTACTTTCACATTCATATTTTGAAGTATGGGAAGAAACCAAGGAAAAGAAAACTAAGCTATAATTATATGCAATAGAAAGAAAATAATCTCTCTTTTTTAACATTTAGAGAGCTCTGGGTTTATTTTTAGTGGAGGATGGGTGAATAAGCTGCCTCAGTTACCCAACAAAACTGAGAATAGACCAGGCTAAGAGAGACTTACAGATTCAATGCAATACTCATCAATATCCAAGTGGCATTTTCAATAGAAAAAACAACTCTAGAATTCATATGAAATCACAAAAGACCCCAAGTTGCCAAAACAATCTTTAAAAACATGATTCAAGCTCAAGGCATTACATTCTGATTTCTATGTATATTGCAAAGCTACAGTAATAAAACCAATATGATACCACCATAAAGATAGACATACAGACCAATGGAACAGAAGAGAGTCCAGAAATAAATCCATGTAAAATCAACTGATCTTCGACAAGTGTGCCTAAAATACACAGTGAGGAAAGACTTGTGTTTTCAACAAATGGTAATGGGAAAATTGGATATCCACATGCAAATGAATAAAATTGAATCCTTATCTGACACCATACACAAAAATCAACTCAAAATGGATTAAAGATTTAAATATAAGATGTGAAACTAAAACTCTTAGAAAAAAAAAAAACAGGCAAAAACGTTCATGACATTTATCTTCACAATAATTTCATGGATATGACACTAAAAGCACAAGCAGCAAAAGCAGAAAAAGCTTCCACATATCAAACAAAACAGAATAAAAAGGCAACATGAAATTTGAGAAAATATTTGTAAACTATATATCTGATAAAGAGTTAATTTCCAAAAAAAAAAAATAAGGAATTCCTGCAACTCAATAGCAAAATCTGATAACCTGACGTAAAAATGGCCTAAGGACCTGCATAGACATTTTTCCAAAGAAGGCATACAAATAGCCAACACATACGTGAAAAGATGCTTGACCTCACTATCATCAGAGAAATGCAAATCAAAACCTCAATGAGATATCATCTCACACATGTTGGGATGGCTATTATCAAAAAGACAAAAGAAAACAAATGTTGGCAAGGTTGTGGATAAATTAGAACCCTACTGTTGATGAGAATGCAAAATGGTACAATGTTTATTGAAAATAGTTTGGAGTTTCCTCAAAAGGTTAAAAAATTGAACAATCATATTATCCAGCCATGCCACTGCTGGGTATTTATCCATAAAAATATTGAAATCAGGGTTGAAAAGAGGTACTGGCACTATTGTGTTAATTGCACTACTATTCACAATAACCAAAATGTGGAAACAACCTCAATTTCCATCGACAGATTTTGGATAAAGAAAATGTGGTATATACATTCAGTAGAATATCATTTGGCCTTCAAAAAAAGAAGAAAATTCTTCCACTTGTTACAACATGAATGAACCTGGAGGACATTATAAGTCAAATAAGCCAGTCACAGAAGGACAAATACTGCATGATTCCACTTATATCAAAATTAGCCAAACTCCATGGGAATAAACAATAGAATTGTGGTTTTCAGGGGTTGAAGAGAGGGGTAAATGGGGTGTTGATAATAAACAGTTATAAAATTTAAGTGATGCAAGATAATTTGTAGAGATCTGCTGTACAATATTATGCCTTTAGATTACAATACTGTTTTGTACACTTAAAACTGTGTTGTGTTCTTAAGTTCTTATGTTTATTGTCGTGTTCTCACCACAATAAAATGGGAACAACAACAAAAAAAACCAACCTTGCTGGTACCTTGATCTGGGTCTTTCAGGCTACAAAACTGTGAGAAAATAATTTCTATTGTATAAGCCACCCATTCTGTGGTATTGTATGGTAGCCCAAATAGACTAATACACCGGGGAACTCACTGCCACGTTCCTCAAGTCCCAAAGTCCCCAGTCACCTGTCTTACTATCTTTCAGAGTCTTTCTATGCTTGTTGTTGTTAGGTTCAGGGATTTTCATTAGAAGACCGACGACCTAGAAGAAAAACTTTCTCCATTTTGGCTGGAACTCTGTCTCTTGCTCTGTTCTCTGATTGCAAACCATTAAGGGTCACCAGACAGAAGTATGGGATGACTGCATTATGTAAAACCATTCCGATTTTTAAGGATCAAATGAAATAGGCTTATCTCAGATATGTGTCAGAATTAGATACTTTTGTGACCGTCGGATCACTATACCCTCAGAATGAGTGAGAATATGAATCAGATTCAGTCTCCACTTCACTGTTTTCTTTTAATTCACTCTTTAAATAAGAGTATGTACCTAGACACCCTGACAGCTAAAACACCTAGATTTGTTTCTTCTTCGCTAGTTTGTGCATCCATTTAACTTGCTTTAAGGCATACATAAACACTTGTTTGTGTCTTTGTTATAAATCTCCATAACTGCAGCTTTGCAAGACTTACATTTGCTCCCAGCCCAGCTTAATTCCAGCCTATTGTTGTATCTGTAGGTATTAAACAACATGTTTTTTCTTTTTTTGTGCGTGTGTGGGGGGAGGGATGTTTAAAGTTAAGCAGCTCATTATCCACGAGACACTTTAAATCTGTAAATAATAGACCACTGTGGGTTGGAAGGTGCTTTTTGTGGATTGTTAAGGAGAACTGACCCTTTTTTTTTGCAGGCTTAGATACGGCATTCTCTGAACCCAGAGGTCCCAGTACCTTGATACTTTCCTGGTTTCCCATTAAATTGTTCTTTAATAGTGGCAACTTTGAGAGCCACATTGGTGGCTTCCACACCCCAGAGGTATTATTATCAGCATCTGAGGGGGTGCATGGGATGACAGCGAAGGAAGCTCTGGCCTGCTTCCCTGTAGCTAGTGTACATCTGAGGAGAAAATGACCTCCTGGCTTCTGCTTCCGAATTCGGCCTTTGTTCACACACTTCCAATTCCAACATGACTTATCATCACTACTTTACTATTATATTCACATGCTCAGTCTCGGGAACACCCTGGCAATTAACGGTGGCACTTCGAAGAAATTACTCTTAACTCCTGACTCCCAGTTCATGTACTCTCTGTCTTCTATGAAGGTGACACAGCATGGCACTTTGAATTTGTAACATCTTTTTTGCGAACCAGATGTATATGGTTGACTTATACAAAGTCTTTTAAAAACACTTTTTAGATTCACAATGAGTTCTTATCTATCATCATGAGTAAAAACACAAGTATTAGTTTTTAAAATGTATTATAGAAGTTTAAGACTCTACTCTGTACCAAATAGAATGTAGTTTTAAAAATACAAGTTAATCACCCCAAATTACTATACGTAATAGTAATATCCAAACACCAGTGCTTATTATAATGAAAACTATGCAATACTTTCCATTTGTAAAACAAAATTTACACCTTTGAACTCTATGTGGGAATGAAAATGAACTCTCTTCCAGCTTTACACAAAGAACCCATTAATCAAAGACAATTGCTTAATTGTTAGCAGTTTGCATAGTCAAACCAAGCCTCATAATTTTCCAAGCTCTGGAGAGCAGTTTCTCAGAGATCGTATTTCCTTACCTAAATTGTCTGTATCAGAGTCATCCTACAATGAGCAACTTTTAGAACGGGCCCAGGGGGTGATAAGATCCAGACTTCACTGGAGATGAGGAAACTAATACTTAGGGAAGGTAAGCAGCTTATGCAAGGTTTTAAAATCAGTTGATCCAAAAGTTAGTTCAAAACTTGGGTTCTCTAGGTAAAATTTGAAACTGACCCCTGCACACAGAGGCCAAGGAGAGACTGAAGGAAGAGGCCACTCCAGATTGGTAAATGGAAGATTAATAAACAAGAGAACTCATCTTCCATATCTCCGATGGCCACAAGACCAGTAGATCTCCACACCCACCTACCAGATTCTTAACGTTTATACAGAGGCCTTAACTGGGTTCAGTTACATGTACCATCCAGCTGGTTTCAATAACACATTACTCTCAAGGCCGAGTTCCTGAGGTTGCTCCTGAGGTGGGGTGGGGAGTTAGGTAAAGAGCTTCTGATTGCCCAGGTCTAGCTCAAGTGTCAACCAGCAGTCACACTCTTGATGACCTCTTCCAACATGGGCTAATACTATTTTCTTTATATTAATGATTTTCACACATTTGTGGTATATATGTGGGACCCAAGAATTTGCATTTCAAACAAGATCCCAGATACCTAATGATGCTGCTGGCCCCAGCGACCACTTTTTGAGAATCACAGCACTTATAGTAGTTTCCTCTTATATATCATTTTAATTTTAAAGAACTTTTAAAAAATGTTTTATTTTGGAGAATCTTGAAACTATACAAAAATGGACAAAAGTGTATAAAGAATTGTCACAAATCTATTGAGCACCAACAACCATCCAACAATGGGCAATCTAAAAGACTTTCAACATGTTATTTTATTTTTTTCTTTATTCTGGGAGACAAGCATGGTCTTAAGTTCTAAAATTGTAATGAAAATTACGTCTTGTATTATCTCCCTACCAATTTTCGGTTTGCAGTGCTACTTAAAGTACACTGTCTCTATAACTCTGAGAAAAGGTAGAGACAGTAGCTTACCAGCTTTCATGTTATAATGACGGAAATGGAGGCTCAGATTGTTACTAAGACTCACCTAGGCTTCATATTGAAGTCTAACTCAGAACTCAGATGTTATCATTTAACCGTTTCAATTAAAGTTAAACTCATCTGATTTTAAAGCAAAAACACATTAGTGGCTGTGCTTACTTTCATACGTTTAGTTTGTAATGGTAACACAATCTTAGCACTTGCAGCCAGGTGTTGTGTGGTTGGTGGCCCGGGAAGATTCAGACCTCCTGGTGGAGTGGCAGTGGCTGCATTTTTAAATTCCCAGTGTGGTTAATTGCTATAAGGATTTAAACACCACCACCTGACTCAGTCTTCATGTCAGATTAGGGAGTTCTTTTTTCATTTTAGACCTTAGTCTCTCTTGGACTCCATCTCTTGCTTTCAGAAAAGTGCAGTTTTTGTCATTTATGTGCCTCAGACAACTTGTGAGGCTTAATGATTATGGTTAGCACAGAACAAAAAGTAAGGTCAAAAAGCTCTGAGAGAAAGCTTGGTAGCCATAGTACTTCACCACTGACCTGTGGTTTTACATGACTCTGGTTTCCACTCTTCAAATATATTAAATTGGAATAATAATGAATGGCTTTAGAGATTTTTGAAATGACAACAGTTTTTATCTTAGATCTGTAAAAAATATACATATATATTTTATGATACATTTCTATTGAGATGATTGATATATAACATTGTGTAAGTTTGAAGTGTGTTAGTTTGATACATTTACATATTGCAATATGATTACTACAGTAGTATTAGCTAACACCTGTATTATGTCACATAATTATTATTTTTTTTGTGTTGATAACAATTAAGATTAGTCTCTTAGCAACTTTGAAGTTTATAACAGTATTGTTGGCTATAATCACTATGCTGTGCATTAGATTTCCAGGATTTATTTATCTACAAGTTGCAATTTTGTACCCTGAAACGACGTTTCCTCAATGTCCATATCCCTCAGCCCATGGTAACCATCATTCTACGCTATTTTCACAAGTTCAGGTTTTTTCAGATTTCACTTATAAGTAATATATGGTATTTGTCTTTCTCTGACTTATCTCACTTGGCATAATGCTCTCAGCATTGATGGACCTCGAGGGCATTATGATACCTTTTTATATTAAAAGAGTTCGCTTTCAATTCGGATTGCTAATTAGTATATGAAAAGGCGTTCAACATCGTTAGTCATCAGGAAATGCAAGTTCAAACCTAAATAAGGTATCACTAGACTAACATCAGTATAGTTAAAATTAAAAAGACTGAGAATACCACGTTGGCAAGGATAAAAAGTAACTGGAACTCTCACACCCTTGGTTAGAGGGTAAATTGGTAACACTACATTGGAAAACTCTTCTACAGTAACCAGAAAAGCTAAAAAAACAAATACCCTAGGATCTGGCAATTCCACTGCTTGGCTAAATACGCTACAGATATATCTACACATGTGCACCAAATAACATGGACAAGAATGTTCTTTGCAGCTTTGTATATAATGACCTAAACCTGGGAACAACATAAATGCCCATCGCCAGTGAAAGAATAAACACATATAATATATTCATATAATGTGATATATACATACACTGAAATATAGCTGCAAAAAAATAAACTACTGATACATGCAAAAGTGTGGGTGAATCTCACGAACAAAATATTATGTGAAAGAACATCACAGAAAAGAGAACAAACTATATGGTTCTATTTATATTAAGTTCAAAACAGCCACAACTATTCCATAATGACAGCATAGTGACCTTATGGAGAGTATTAAGTAGGAGAGGGTACAATGGATCTTTCTTGAGAGCTGACTCTGTTCTTTATCTAGATCGGGTACTGGTATCATAGGTGTATACATATGTAAAAATTCATTGAGCTTTATACTTGAAATTTGTTTACTTACTAAAATATTTTTAAAATAAAAATAAGATTATATATCTAGTACTGTAGAAAGGCCCTCTTGAAGTGACAGTTCTGGACTGGTTGATTTCTAAGCACCCAGCCTTGGTCCCAGAGTGACCTTATTTCTGGAGGTTCTACATAGGCAATATAATTTAAATGCTGTGCTTAGGAGCAAGTGACACTGAAATGTAGACTTAGTATCATTTCTTTTTATTATAAAATGGCATTCAGTCATATAATGCATCATTTTCTTTTAGACACAGATATTATCAACTCAAAAACAATTTACAACTTGCATATATCTATGTGGCCAGCACAACTTACACAACTTGTAAGCTACTGTTTAAGTAACTAATAGGTGTATCTGTTCTTGGAGGACTGTGGTATAAGTCTAAGAGAAGAGTTTAATAAAATATTCATCTTTTTTTAAGATTTGTAAAAATAAGTGTCTCATAAATATCTTATTTCATAACTTTTCCATGTCTTATTTTTAGACACAATATATCATTGTTTCAAAAAATGATAAATAATATGCAGACCTGGAAGAAAAGTACAGCCTCCATTTCTAAACCATACTCAAAATGACACTACTTTCTACCTGGGCTGAACTCTCCTACAAAGGCACACAGGCAGGAAAGTACTATAGACACTGAGGAAATTCAAGCCATTAAAACGTCTGCTGAGGCACTAAGTTTTGCTTTTGCTAGTTTGGCATGGTCCTCTGTGAGCAGTTGTCCTAGATACAAAAATCACAAAAGGGACTAATTCCCCAGGGATGAAGCAGAAGTGACAGGTTTTGTTTGTCTTTGGAAACCTCAGAATACTTTTTCAACACTGGCTTCCTGATCTTTGAAATGGAGCAAATCTTCATAGTCTGGAGATGATTTTTGTACCAGAGGACATGCTTGAATATAATTTTTTTTTTGGGGGGAGTGTGTGTTTCTTAAATGGTAACCTTGACATATTAAATGTGTCACCTCTCTCAATTAAACTAGGTGTCATTCTTAGTATTGTAATGGCTGAAACAAAGTAGAATATAGAAGATTTTTCACGTCAGTGGAAGTGGTAGAGCCAGAAAATGAATTGGATTTCTTTTAGATGAATCTTTTATGGATCGGCAGATTTATTCAGTTACTCAAAAAGCAGTTAACATTCCATTAGCAACAAACTATTATCTGTGTCAGCAATAGGACGTTCTTCAATCATTTTAGTGCAAGAAGTGACTTAAGAAAAAATGCAATTATTGAATATCTAAGAAGCAAATAAATACTGAGGCAAAACTAGGTCATTTTTCTTATAGAATTATGAACATTATCTTTGACTCTTCTTCATTTAATCAAAACATTTGGCTGTTTCATTTTTGCAAGTCTGTGATCAGGAAAGATGAAATGATTTCTTAAAAAGAACAATAAAGCTAATATTTTTACAAAGTTCATAACAATAATTTCAGTAACAAACGCTTGGAGCTATTGTACGAAGATGATGGGAGATGTTCTTTGGGATTTCCCAAGCCCATATTGTGGGAAAGGGGCATTACCAGACATGAAAAGAAGCCTGGCCTCAAATGCCAGGGAATCTTGGAGAGGCCAGAGTTCACAGGATTATTAATGTGGTGCACCCTTCAACTTGTCTATGTTGGGGCTTAACCTCGGCCCCTACATTTTAGACTTTCTCTTGGTATTGACAAAATGGAAGCAGATAGTAGAAAAATTCCATGCTGTTAGTCATGCTGGAGTCAGCTTTCCACAGAATAGAGGGGTTCATAGCACTGAGCACCTTTTGACTTTTGAAATAAATGGATGACAAGGATGCTGAAGGAAACTGAAAGCATCCATGTTATTTTTTTTCTCTGAGTTAATTAAATAAATCTGAAACTAGACATTTTTCTCTTAGAGTAAATGTATTTATTCCTTTTCCTCCCAAAAAGTACAACTAAAACACATACACACACACAGAGATGGAGAGAAGGCAGCAGACTGGCTAAGGACAACCTTGGAACTCAAGAAAGAACCAGGAAAAGGTGAACCTAGCAGACAAAAAACAGATAATAACTTCTCTACTCCAGCCAAACACCATAGAAAAACAGTGGTCTTACACTTGTTAAAGCCAAATGGAGGCCTAGACCTTTATATTCACACTTGCAATGCTGTAATGAAGTACCACAACACCCCCTCCCCTCCAGGGTAGTATCAGAGAAGGTTGAGTAGGGGGCAGG
>NW_006441076.1:67082-76426 GCF_000325575.1 Pteropus alecto
GTAGTAATAAGCTGTGCTCCCCACTGTCAGGGGACACACATGGAAGGCCTGGACATCTACTCACACCCTGCAATAACAAGATGTTCCTGCCCTTCCCAGATAGGGTGGTAGAAAGGACTTTCACCACCTCTCAATCACGAGGAGGACACCCTCATAGTGTTGCCGGAGGCCATGGGAAGAAAAGGAACCAGGCACTCCTAGCTCTCTTCCCATAGAGGTGTCCGTTGAAGCCCAGTGGGGAGCAGGAAGTCCCACTCCACCCAGAAGTATTAAGCAGTCCCCCAGCACTACGATTCCAATGGAGGCTGAGTGGGAAACTTGGACTTCTCTCCTCACTTGGCAGTAACACTTGGTGTGCTATCACATGAAACCAACTAAAATAGAAGGTTTAAATAAGAATCAGGTTCTCATAAGACCCAAAATGTAGAAGTTTCAAATAAAAAACCTTCTTCATATCCATAATCAGAAAGATCTTAATTTGAATGAAAAAAGGCAATAAATCTCAACACCAAGGTGGCAGAGATGTTAGAATGACCTGACAAAAGATTTTAAAGCAGCCATCTTCAACAAACGATAAAAGCTTCAACAAGCAATTATAAACATGGTTGAAACAACAGAGAGTATCATCAAAGACACAGACACAGGAGAGAAATGGATGATATAAGGAAGACCCAAATAGCAATTTTAGAACTGAAACGCCCAATAACTGAAATGAAAAAAAAAAAAAATCCATTGGATAGCACATAATACTCCAAATATATAAGATAAAAGAAATGGTGAACCCTTCCATCTTATATGCTAATTTTTCATTAGTTTTAAAGATTCATAAATATCATCATCACAAGAAATTGAGAAACACCAGTAATTAACAGTATTGTCATTGAAATCACATTTTTCAGTTTTATTATAAACGTACTCCTGTACTTTAAAAGTGAACCAATCCCAACATTTGTACCCAGTCCATTTTAAAACACACACATAACTCAGAAATTAGGTATAACATATTCAGAGAATAAATTTAGCATTTAAAATATAAAACATATAAGGTCTATTATAATTGAAATATTATTCCTCACAAATATTCCAGAAGATGCAATTACAATCACAAAATTATATTCAATTCTACTCAAGATCAAGAAATATTTTGGAAAAAACTTTTATTTATTCTTCAACATCAAAGGAGCACACTTGATGGTAGAGGGCACTCCTGTCTTTACGAGGTTAATATTTTCACAGACAAAATTGCGCTGAGGAACCGGCTTGCTGTTCAACATTTTGTTAGTAGTGTCAATTTTGGCTTCTACATCCTTGGGTGACTTGGTTACTTGAGGTAATCCATTGACAGCATACAAACTGTACGTTTCCTCTGTCTGAAAACAATGAGAAAGAGAAATTTTATACAAAATATGCAGGGACAGAGAAAAATGTAGTAAAAGTTTACCAAAGTAACACCCTTTCTCTTTTCCATGTAAGGTATAGGAAAGGTACAAAACTGAAATGGCACTGATAATAACAAATAATTAACATGGAAACTACATTTAGGAAAGCATTTGGTTTTATGCATTGGAAACAATACCTTGCAAGATGAACCTATACATGATAATATGAGTGTGGCTATAGAACTGACTGGTAAAATATGTCAAGTTTCTGTTAGATTATGAAAGTACATAATATAAAGTTTGAAATTACTGAGCATAGTGTAAAATTATTATGACAATCATAATCTAAATCTAAGTCAGTACAACTTATGCAGCAACTTATTTTAAAATCCTTAATTTCTTTTGCATGTATGCACAGAATGAAAATATTAGTCAGTCTAGCATTTTCTGCATGTCCATACTTAAATCCCATTGCTCTTGCAGAATTTCCTTATGCTGCCTATGTTCATCTAGGACTTCTTCCTCACAGTAAGATTTTGTACCATGTAAATTCAGAAAACTTAGTCAGGATAAGTCCAGGTCAAGTGAATATTGCAGTAACATCAGGATTTAATATCTATCAAAGAATGTTAAGTGCAGGCATTTCTTGCACATCTGAAATGGTGCTATTTTTATCATAATTGGCCCTTCTATCTAGTGTTCATAGTAATTATATATTTAGAATCAATGAGTCAAAAGCAGAACAAACCAAGAACCATACTACAACTGGGTTAAATAACAATTTACTTCATATAAGGATGTTCAATTAAAAAAAAAAAGCTACATTTTGGTAATTATGTATATGTTATTGTATATTTTTACATTACAAGTGACCCGCTTCATGAATCAAATGGATGAGATACTTGAAGAGACCCACATTAATGCCTTACACTTAGTGGGTACACCTGAGTGAGCTATATGAAAGGATGTACACTCCCATCTGAAACCTAGTGGATATAAACGGGAACTACACTTAGAGATTTGTACCTTCACCCAACACATCTCCAAGACCCTTTGAAAATAATTACTTATACAGACACTTTTTTAAAAGTCCTGAATGTTACTGTACGCATTTAAGATACAAATATTTTGTAATAAGTGATGCTTACTGTGTATATATATTTACATATAGTACATATAACATATATAATCCAAATATAAAATATATTTGTTCATGTCCTTTATTCCAACAATCAGTATGATAATAATGATGTGTTTATGAAGATTAAATATTATAGTTCTTATATGTATAGTTAACTTTTTCAATCTAATTGTGAATAAAAACAATTATTCATTTTTTCAAAACACTGTGAAGATGTAATTCGATATTTTCTCGATTGAAGTTAAAATAATATAAGAATAAATCAATACCTCTGTGTTACTAATTCCCCACAGAATCAGTGTTAATTGTTACAAAAAGAATGCCAAATTGATAACTATACTCCTCAATTACTTCTTAAATGAAAATTTAAAAGACAACTAGTTTTTAAACAGATGCAATTTCCATATTTAGTTAATATCTCTCTAGTCCAAAAAGGAATCAGTCAAAGCCAATGACCTCATGGAATAAATGCCCAAAATTACATTTTAAAGGGCATATTCTTATGAATGGAAGCAACTGACTATCCATTAGCAGATGTGGTCTGTGCCCACGCACACCCCTCAGCTGTTTTCATTTCATTGCCTGTCCCAAGTTCTAATCACCATTATCTGTACTTCGTTGACTGTTTTACAGAAACTCCAGAAGCCTTCTCTGCTGCCGGGGGATTAATAATCCCTGGGAGCATTCCTCAATCAATGATTGAACGGCGGCATTTGGTACATAAATATCCCAACTCCCTGGCTCCTTCTGGTATAAATATTCTAAGGTGTGAGTTCTACACTAGTTCCCAGAAAGCTCCCATGGGATTAAATTTCAGTTGCCTACTGTGGTAGTTGTCTTGATAAAGCACCTTTTATTGGTTTTCATTCCTTTTTGTTTTGTATCCCGGCTTCCCTACATCTGTTACTTGACATCAGACAACAAATATGCTACTTTGGCTTGAATTCTTATTTTAGGGATTTGCTATGTATTTACATACATATTATTTCTTTCTGGTTATGTCTCTAGCTATAAAGGTCCAGCTATATATATTACTTTTGTGCAAGCATTATATGTTTTATCTTGGATAATTATGATAGTTCTCACATTTTTATATAAGCTAATATTTATCATGTCCACTATTGAAAGTTGAGTGGGCCAGGTACTCTCTTTGAGTAGCACTGCTTTTTGTAACAGTCTGATCAAATTAAGTCTCCCAAAGCTAGTGCTATATGCCTTGTTTAATAGTGAGAAAAAGGCAGTTTTTAATCATTTTGAATATGGTTTAATTGAAAGGGAACTTATGAAGGTTGCTAACATGGTTGTTGAAGTTTGTGTAGGCTAATAACTAAACTATTCTTAAAATCCCTCATTTTTATTTCTAAGTAAAGCACAATGAAAATTGTATGTTTCATATATATTACAAGTATTAATTGACTTAAATGTTTAAAATTGATAGTTTAATAAAACGATAATAATGTAAACAATAATTTTTATTTAGACAATGAATTAACTTTTTAAATTCTTCACATTTATCATGATGTTGTCATTAAGGGCAGGGTTTTTGAGTCAGAGAGACAATGTTTGAGCCATGATTTCAAAATCATTGATTTGATATATGTGATAACTCTTATGAATCTCAAGGGCTTTATACTAAGCACAAATAGCTAATTTCTAAAGATTACACAGAGTATGATTTCATTTATATAATATTCTAGAAATTACAAAATCATAAAGATGAAGAAAAGATTTATGGCTGTCAGGGGTAGGGAGGGAGTTATGGTGTTGGACATGACTATAAAAGGGTTAGCATGACATAGTTCCTCTGCTGTGATGGAACAGTTCTGTTTCTCAGTCGTGACATCTATACATGGGTTCAAATTGTCTAGAACCACACACACACCTACACAAATGCATGTGAAAATGTTGAAAATGGAAGGTTTCTAGCCTAGTTAACAGTATTTTATCAAAATCGATTTCCTTGTTTTGATATTTTACTACAGCTATGTCAGATGTCAGCATTGGGAAAAACAGAGAGAAGGATTTTATGTACTATTTTTGCAATTTCTTATACGTCTATACATATATTTTTAAGTTAAAGAAATATGAGATTTATGAGTTAGTAATTTGAACTAAATGGATATTTTATATGTACAGATATTAAGGAATTATCAATTTTTAAGTGTGATAATGGTATCATGGCCATAATTTTTGTCTTTTAGAGATGAACAGAAAATATTTGCAGATAATAGGATGTCTAAGATTTTCTTCAAAATAATATGGAAGGTGAAGAGAGTGGAAATATACTTGAAGCAGGATTGGCTTCATGAGTTGATTAGTCTTCATATTGGATGACAGAGCATGGAAATTATTCTATTTCTACACATATTTAGCATTTTCCATAATAAAATCAACAAAATGATGATTTATTAAACACATTTCAATTTCCCCCACATAGGCTTTATCAAACTGTACCACTTCAGACTAAATGAAAATGTTAATTTCTCAGCTGATGCCATATACCAAACTATTCTCTCATAAAATTCTGTCAATTTTGCTGCCAGTGATTGTATTGTCAAATCAACATAGGGAAACCAGGCACAGATTTAGTTGGCAAACTCTCCTAAGTAGTTAATTTCAGAAATGTCCATGGGACACTATTTTAATTTGTAAGTCTATTTTTAAAATTGTCATTTAATCCCCTTAGATTAAAAGCAGACCTTCATTTCTTAAAAAGTAGGTACACCAATACAATCATTTAAAATCAAGTATCAATGCAGCAAAGGGCTATGTGCAGCAAGACTCCAGAGGCCTTATATTTTTATGGCCTGTATTGTAAAAACTCTTAGAAAGATAAAAAAATATAAATAATTGTCTTAAGAAATACTCAACATTATTCTTTTCTCTTTTCAATTAAGTAGTAACATATTTTTCTGCACGTGGCACTGCCTAATTAGTTATCTTATTTAAAAGTCTAGTGATCACTTTGGCATCAGTAATTATGCCATGAAACATGACTACATGTCCTTTGTGCCTGTGCTACTGAAATAGACAGTGGCATATTTTCCATAAATAATTTGAAAGTTGTCTTTATCCTAAGTGTTCTTAGTAAAATATAGGTGTGAAATTTTATGGAGAAATTTTGTTTACTGAGTAAGTTTTAAAAATTGTGTTTACCTTAACTTTTAATGAAATGATCCCATTAACAGACTTTTATATTAATATATATGAACCCATTTTACATTGTTTTTTAAATGCAAAATAAATTTTATCTATTTAATTTCTTCATTTTTGACTTTAATATTTTGATAATACCTTATACCTTAATTAAAAGTTCCAAAAATCTCTATCTCAAGTCACCTAAAGTCCTTAAATAGGTTATTACAGAAAACATTATATTAATATACAAATCATTTTGTAGTCATTATTTGTCTTTTAAACATTCCTTAATATGGAAGGGAAATCATTTCTTACTGTCCACTGGTAATGACAACTTTTTTGTTATAGTCTATATAGAAAAGTTCTTTACTGGACAAAAGGAAACTAAAATAAGAGCAGTTGAAATATGTTGACTTTTGCAAGATAATGTTACTATTCTTTATCTGTGATCATTGGGTGAAACCTTTTCTCCCCAGATGCCTTTACTGACATCAAACATCTTTTACTATAGCCTTTACAGAACTCACCTCTATTACTAATCTTGCTTTGTATTTCTTACCATACATTCGAGGTTTAAAACCCACGATAATGACAGTTCCATCACTGTCAAAAGAAGCAAGTTCTCCAGACTGAGGTTTTACAAAAAACTCGGGATCACTGCCGGATAGGAAGTATGCAGTGAATGGCTCAGCATATCTGAAACAAAAAATATAAATATCATCTTTAACTTTTATCATTACCCCATTCTTTTTGTGAGAACTTAATGGATAGAGTTTGTATCCTGCTGTATTAGACTAGAGTTAAACACTAATGCTATGTGCAGCTGTGAGTCTGATACTTGTTACTTTATGCTTACAGAATAATAGCAAGGAGGCATTTTAAAAATTACTGAAGAGTGTCATTCTCCCCAGGTGATAAAATGGTATCTTAAAAATTTTTTCAATCACATCTTATAGTATACAAAGAACAAAATGCTTTCCCTATAAAAACTGGAATAACTCAATGTCTTAAAAACTCAATCATTTGTAAATAAATTCATATCTAAAATGCCTGACCACAAAAGCTATTATAAAGCCTTTGTTTTTACTACTATTCCAATGTGACATTTGCTCACTCTCCTTTAGTTTTCCACTTGTGAGGTGAGATGAAAATACTTTACAGGTTCATTAAAGATTCTTGGGCCTGAAGATAGGTTGCTATGATCTGAAGTGAACTGAGTGACATTTAAGATTCAAATGATAATCTTAA
This sequence comes from Pteropus alecto, assembly GCF_000325575.1. Lineage (NCBI taxonomy): Eukaryota > Metazoa > Chordata > Mammalia > Chiroptera > Pteropodidae > Pteropus > Pteropus alecto. Next base: position 73,989 of record NW_006441076.1, read on the forward strand.
TGTCAAGGTTGACTATATTTGAGATGAAGGCTGTGAAAGAATTTGAGGAACTTCTTGGTGTAAAAAAGCAGGAGAGAGGCACAGTGCATGGAAGGTTGTAAGTGAGGAATTTAAAATCCAAACTGACAGGGGAGATGCAGGTAGAAGGTAAAGAACAGTTTCCTAGAGCAGATCCATCAGTGAAACATAAAAGAAGAGACGGGAGGTTCAGGTTGGTACTCATCCATTCACCAAATGTGCATTAAGTGACTTGACAGAGGGTTTGAAAAAGTGGACTATGGATATGGATGGCCTGGAATGGAATTCTAGCTCTATCTGGGTACATGATTTCAGGCAAATTACTTAGCCTTTTTGTACCTCAGTTTTCATATCTGTTAAATGAATTAAATTCCTATAAAGCTATTAAATCAGTGCCTGTCATGTGAAAAGAGCTCTATAAGGATTAATCAATATTAATTTAGTCATTATTATGATTGTTGTTGCTTTGAAACATTTTATTACCAGTGCTAGGTAACAATGCCTGATCCAATTTTGGACAAAGTCCAGTACTGAAAATACAAAAGACATAGGATAAATTATAAAGAAATAAAACCTATATATTGCCTAAGGGGTGGGTGTGTGTGTCCATCTTAGCTGGAAAAATAAAGCACGTGCATTAAAAGAAAAACAATTAGTTTACACAGTGCTATAGGAATTTAAGGTTTTACTGGTCAAGTAAGATTTTATTGTGATGAGAGGAACAATGAGTAGAATCTAGAAAGTTGGAAAGGTGATAAGAAAGACATTTTAGAAGCAAAAAGAAAATGAAGACTAGTGAGAAGGAATAATGGATAAGACAAGCTCTGAGAATAGTGACTTTTCCCCCATGAGACTGAAGATCTGTTTTAGACAGCAGAGAGAGGAAATCTTGTAGGTCTGAGTGGGCTACGACCATGAACAGCATGTATAATTTAGATGCCACCTTGGGTAAGAAACAGAGAACTGCCAAATGCTTTTGACAAGAGAAGTTACATGTTAATAACATTGTTTGAAGGAGACTGGTTTTACTACAATGTATAAAATGGATTGGAATGAAAGGAACTACAAGCAGAGAATCTAATGACGTAAATGCAATAGCTCAAACAAGAATTGAAAACTATCTAAACTAGAATGGTATTAGTGAGATAAAATTAACAATATTGTGTATAATTGAAAAATATAATTTTGGGGGATTTTTTCCAACTTTTTTTTTGGCCACTATTGCATTGGAGAAAATTATTGGTTATTAGGAAACCAGTGGAAAACTTTTTGAATGCATTAAGTCAATTTACATCTAAACCAAAATAATTAATAACTTAAAATATCTTTGGAAGTTGTTGAATAAGACTATAACAGATTCAAGATGGCTAAGTGAAACCCAGAGCTCCAAATATAACTGTCCATCATTCATTTTGAACCAAGTACTTAAAATGCATTCAGGCATGCCTGGTACCTTTGTAAAGTTCATTTCTATGGTACATACAGAGGCCAGCATGAACCATCATGAAATACAGGGAGGCAAATCATTTGTTATTTAGAAATAAAGAAAATTAGTAAGTTAACTGCTGCCTTCCCATATTCCACTTCTCAGTCTTATACAGCCTAACTATGGAATGTGCTCACTATGACCCAGTAACACGAAACCCTTTATTCTCCATTCATCAAAGCTTAGTTTTCTGTGATCAGTAAACAATCTCACTATCATTAAGAAGAGATCTGACCTACACAGGCCCTGTAGTAAAGAAAATTAAAGTAATTACCATCAGACCCTAGTCAGTACTTTAAATATAGACTCTTAGGGAGCATTTATAAGCAACTATAGTGTGTTTAAACCATTCTGTACAGGATTCACTTCTAGTTGACTGGATGAGGTTAACAAATCCTCTCCCCCAAAAGCAACTATAAAGCTGGACAAACTTAAAAATAACCATTTCAGCATTCTGAAAATTGACCAAATGTATCCAACAGACTGAGAGGTGCTTATTCATGAAAACTGCTAAACTTCAGATACAAATAGTGTAAGAAGTCAGAAGCAAAAGTATATATATATTGGAATTTTGGTTTTCAGTTCTGCAAGTAACGAACTTGGAAGTCACCACTCTTTCTAACAAGTAAAAAGCTGAACAGATGGAAAAATAAAAAAATCTTTGATCTAAAAGAGAGGGAAAGAATAAGGGCAAACTGCCGATCTCAAGATTAGACAGAAAGGCAAATATAAAGAGTCATTGCTTACCAGAACAGAGACTCAGGAGTGGAAACTGCCACAGGAAACAGCACCAGGATCAGAAAACTTGAACTGTAATTGACTAATTGCTGGAGGCTCAGTATAGGCAAGCCTGAGAGTTAAAAACTCCAGGGGACCCAGTCATAGGGAGGCCCCCACAATATTGTCAGATTTACCTTCAGTAGCTTGAGCATAT
>NW_006441076.1:76451-77704 GCF_000325575.1 Pteropus alecto
TGCCTGCTGATGGGAGAAAAAGAAACCATTCTGAAATACTCTAGAGCACTCTGTTCTACCTGACAGGGTCTGCACTCAGGGATAACTAGTTAACCAGAGCCTAACATGCTGAGGTATTTTCAGAGCCTAAGTGACCTGAGGATGAAATACCCAACTCCAGCCCAATCTAGCCATGCTGTCCCACTTAAGTGGGAAGAAAAACTGAGAAACACTTGTGAAGTTAGCAGTCCAGAGGCATAAGTTCACTAAAAGACTGATACCTAATCATAGGACTATAGAATTCTCTCTCTTCCACACCTCACCACCATGTTACTAAAAGTCTTTGACAGCAGTTCTTTTTACCCAGTATAACATGTCTGGCTATCAATAAAACATTTCGAGACACACCAAAAGGTAAAAATCATAATTTGAAGAGACAGAGCAAACATCAGAACCAGATGCGGCAAGGATGCTGGAATTATTAGAATGAGAATTTAAAACAACTATGATCAATGTGCTAAGGGCTCCAATGGATAAAGTAGACAGCATGCAAGAACAGATAGATGGGCAATGTAAGCAGAGAGATGGAAATCCTAAGAAACACAAAGAAATGCTTGAGATAAATAAAATCCACTATCAGAAATAAAGGCTGCCTTTAATGGGCTTACAAGTAGACTGGATATAGCTGAAGAAAGACTCTCCGAGCTAGAGGATATATCAATAGAATCCTTGAAAACTGAAAAGCAAAGAGAACAAAAACTGAAAAAAAAACAAAACAAAACAAACAAAAACAAACAAAAAAACAGACTATCCAAGAACTGTGGGACAACTACAAATGATATAACATACATATAATGGCAATACTAGAAAAAAAGAAAAGAGAAAAGAACAGAAGAAATATTTGAAACAATAATAACTGAGAATTTCCCCAAATTAATGACAGACACTAAATCATAGATGTAGGGAGCTGAGGGAACACAAAGCAAGATAAATGCCCCACCACCACCAATTCATCTAAGCATCTAATTTTCAAATTAGAGAAGACAGAGGGGAAAAAATACCTTACCTATAGAGGAACAAACATAAAAATTACATCTGACTTCTCAGATACCATGTAAGCAAGAGAGTAGAGTGAAGTATTTAAAGTTTTGAGAGAAAACAAAACAAAACAAAACTAAACTAAACTAAACAACCTAAGCAACCCAGAATTCTGTACCCAGTGGAAACATCCTTCAAAAGTGAAGGAGAAATAAAAACTTCCTCAGACAAGACAA